>NW_005301319.1:0-698 GCF_000412655.1 Myotis brandtii
TCACCCATGCACTCTATGTAAAGATAATATGCAAGATAATGTTCTATTTAAATAACAATAAATTTAGGAGACAGACCTCAACATGGAAAAATTAGGTAAAGATATAACTGTGGTGGACCATAAACCCTGCAATATATAAATTCAAATGGATGATGAATGTATGTTATAAATGTGTAATATAAGAGATAATTAGGATTCTCACAAAATATCAACTGAAACCAACTAATAAATAGTCTGGACATAGTAAGGTTAATAAGGTTCATATTTCTTTGGTCAGGGTGAGAACAGAGTAAAGTAGCCAAGTAAAGCACACTGCTAAAAGGAAGTGTCATTATTTAATTTAAAGTACAAAAGTATGCATTTATTTATGAATAACAAAAATAAGAAATGGACTGAAAATTCACAATTGAATTTTCATAAAAAAACAAGGAAAAGCGGTATAAAAAGTAAACTGACAAAGTCAAAACTAAGAGAAAAATAAAATTATGAAATAGCTAATATGAAATAAATTTGGTGGAATAAAAATATCAATCAAATGTACAGACTGTTACACTAAAAGGAAAAGACCCATATTTCCCCATCATAAGACACCACCTGTTAGATTAGATTATAGATGAAATTCAGCTATATTTTGTAGTTGTATGGGTACATATTTAAGCTTTCAGTAAGTGTAAATTGGATATAGTTGGATTTTTTTT
>NW_005301320.1:0-698 GCF_000412655.1 Myotis brandtii
AGCAAACAGAAACAGGCTGCCTCAGGGAGATTCCATTTTGGGGGGACGTAGGTAGCGAGTTCTCTTGAGCACCTACTATGCGCCCGGCACTGTTTTGAGCATGCTGCATTTGGTCCTCAAAACAGCCCTCTGAGCCAGGTACAGAAGAAGAAACTGAGGCACGGAGTATGTTAAGGCCACACACACACAGCAAACGTATCCCTATAACATGAAAAGGAAAAAACTGTCCTCTCAATATTTTTTCAAAAGAATGGCAACCTCACATACCCCACAGTTTCATGACAGTTTCACATACAGGGCGACTTTAAGGCAATTTCTTACACAATTTCACACACTTGACAACCTTCGGACACTTTCACACACAAGACAGCTTTGTGACAATTTCCAAGACAGACTGACTTTTTGACGGCTTCACCCTCAGGGCAGCTTCATGACAATTCTGTGTTCACGGATAACAGGCGCTGAGCTCTGGGGAGATGGGTCCCGGGGAGGAAGTCTGCCTGCCCTGGTCCTGGCCTCGGCCAGCTGCCCTACCCCCAGCGTTAGCCTGCCCAAGGGCGGGGGATCCAGCAGCAATCCTTTCTAAAAAAATTACTATTTTCTGAAGGTCACTGGTGGCCGTTCTGGGCTGCTCAGGGCCCCCAGAGCTCCCACCAGGAACACAAATGTGACTGCTCTTTAATGAGTGACTAATGGGG
>NW_005301321.1:0-698 GCF_000412655.1 Myotis brandtii
GGGGAATGCAAGTAGCATTAGTAGAGAATTTTAGAAAACCCTGTTCCTTCTTTCAGGTGAGGCTTCCGAGACACTGTTCATCCATGAATCAAGCCAGGGCACATTCAGCTCTGTTCTCCTCTTTCCAAAGGGAAATGGCCTGCCGAAGAGTTATTCCTCAGCACAGCTTTATTTCTTTCTCCTGCTGGGATGTATTAGCAAGGTCATCACCTTTGCTTTATTGGTTTCAAACAATCTGTGATTGTGGAGGATTATGACTTCTTAGCTAAGCTTGCAGAAGCCAGAAGCCGGGGAGGCAATCAATTCATGAAAGGCACAGGACTTATTTTTCTTTTAAAAAATGTATATATTTTTTCTGCCAGCATTTCTGGGGACTAAGACTTAAAAAAGCATTTGAAAAGAATTGATCTTTGAATGTCCTGCTTCATCACGCCTTTCAAATAAGAACACTGAGTCGGGCCAGTGTGAACTTAGCTTTGACTCCTTGAGTTTGAAAGAAATAAGATGACTTCACAAAAGTCTGTCTTTTCCCATCCACAACTCTGACCCACCTTCATTGGGAAATGTGTACTCATTGCGGTGTGCCAAACACGTACCTTTTGATGCTCTTGGGGACTTGGATTAGCCATGCCTACAGGTTGATAAATAAGTTCTCTTTGTGGAGGGGCAAGAAGATTTTTTGGTCTGAAAACCCTTAG
>NW_005301322.1:0-698 GCF_000412655.1 Myotis brandtii
TAGTTCTTTCAAGAGCACTCACACTGCTCCAAACTTTCTTTTCCAAGCAACACATTCTATCTTTTCAGACATTTGTCATGTTTTTCAGAATTCTCCTAAATCAGCCTTTGTCCTCTGATTACCTGCTAGTTATTCTTAATCCTTTAACCTTTTTCTTATGAATTTATGCCAACCTAAGTCTCCTCCATCCTGTTGTTCTGTGATTTATTTTTGGAGACTAAATGTTAAGACTTTCCCTTTCTTCTGTGTTAAGGTTCATCCCATCTACATTTAGGCAATAGTTGAGATTGTTGATGATATTTTAAATCTTGAGTCTGTCATGTATGGTACTGGCCTCCTCTTTTGATTTTTTCCCCCCATTGCAACATCGATAATTTTCTCTTGTCATAAAAGTCACTGGTAAAAAAGTTAAAGTTCAGGAACAACTCTCTAGATGTTACCAGGCCATGAATCACTCTTCAGATTCCATCCTCACCAATTCCAAATTCATCTAGCCTTGTTACCATCTAGCCTGTATTTCACCATACTATCTATAAAATATTATTGGATGTTTTGTCACATGTTTTACTGAAATCATTGCATAGAGTGTCCTCATCTGTCAACTTGGAGATGCTGTTAAAAATGGAACTAGCCAAGCCGGTGTGGCTCAGTGGTTGAGCATCGACCTATTGACCAGGAGGTCACAGTTGGATTCCGGG
>NW_005301323.1:0-698 GCF_000412655.1 Myotis brandtii
ATCACATTTGAGTTTATACTGGGGAGAGGTAGGGAATAAAGATGCTAGGTAAATATACACAAGTAATAAAGTATTTTCAACAATTGGTATGTTATGAAACCTGAAATAAAATTAAATTGCTATCAATGGAACATTTAAATGCACAGGAAGAGTTAACATCTAATAACTATATTATGTGTAGCGAACTTGTTTATACCTGAAGCAAAGTAATAATACAGGCTTGATTCCTACCTTCTAAAAGTTTAAGTATTGAAGCAGAAATAGGATATATACCTATACAACATTTACATAAAATTCCAGGTAGTTTCTGCTCTTTCTCAGCACCTAGCACAGTGCTGGGCATGTGGGAGATTCTCAAACATTATGGAATAAATGAATGTATTCATGGGTGGTACAGGCTGCAAATGCTCTAAGGATTCAGAGAGATGACATTGTGGGCTGGAATAATAAGGGAAGATCTTAAACTGGATTTTGAGAAGGACTTGAGTTTGAATAGGTGAAGGATGGGTTAAAATGAACTTGGCATAATGAAGCGATAATGAACAGATTGGCTTTAAACAAGGGTAAGATAAAATCAGAAACTTTGGGCAGTGTTATATTGTTGGCAAACTCTTTTGTTAGACACAAGTTTAAGGAAAGGGACTGTGTATCTTTCATATTCCTTGCACAAGGTCTGGCACATAGGATAGACTCAAATA
>NW_005301324.1:0-698 GCF_000412655.1 Myotis brandtii
TCTTCCTGCTGCCAAGTGAGGGAACAAGGGGACATCTATGGCCTGGGAGAGGACCCTCAATTAACATGCTGGTTCTCTGACTCAGGCTCCCAGCTTCCAGAACTGTGAGCAATAAATCTTTGGTGTTGATGAGCCACCCAGGCTATGGCACGTTGTTCTAGCATCCCAAATGAACAAAAACAGGAGAATTCAGTGCATTTCCACATAAAACGTTCCTAAGCACAGCTTTTAATGGCTGGATCGCATTTTCCCCTTCTTGGTGTGGTGGCTCTCACATGGATAGTTTCCCAATTAGCTCACAAACTGTCTCACAGCTACTTGTCGAGTGACTTTGCCCCCTCTTAATTCTCAGGTGCCTCCTTGATTGCATAGTCAGTGTTAGGCGCAGCAGATGAAGGGCAGGGTGCGGGGCCCCGCTTTCTGCAGGCGCAGGAGACCTGGCTACACTCAGACCGCAATCTGAATCTTGTTGGGCGTGGATAGAGAGAAAAACGGAAATTTCCCATTGGGGGCACCCTCCGCCAGGGGGACAGGGAGACTCCGAGAGAGACTTGATGTCTTACAAATGGAACCATAAAGTGTTGAGAGGCGATGATTTAAAATGATGGCTTTTCTGAGCCAGAGGAATATTAAAGACGCCCTGAGGACTCTAACCCATCCCTTGGAGTCGTTCATCACGCCTCAACCTAGTATAGGGT
>NW_005301325.1:0-698 GCF_000412655.1 Myotis brandtii
CTCCTTTCCCTGGTTTCTTGATTGGCTTTCTTCCTGTCCCCCTTTGTCGGTCAAGCACTTTGTGCACCATACAGCAGTCTGTCTGGTGTGCTTGTCTCTGCTGGTAGACCATGGGCCCTTTTCAGGGGCAGAGACGGTGTCTTATTTGTGTCTGAGCCCCAGTGCCTCCCTAGCACATAGTAGGTGCTCAGTGGATGGGTGGCTGAGGGAAGCGTGGTTCACCTCCAGCTATTATAGGGTTCTCTGGTTGCTGGGGCAACTCATCAGCTGTGTTACAGCCTGTGGCTTCTTAGTGCTTTAAATTACACAGCTTCTGAATGACACTGTAGACATTAGAACTGACTGAGCTTGTTGTGATCAATAGACATAGGAAGTACAGCAGGAAATGAGTGGGAGAGAACACCATTATGAACATGTGACTTGAAGTAGAGTCATCTACTACCAGACAGTAGTAAACGAGAGTCTGGAACCCAGCATAGTGCCCGAATATGGTAGTTATTAGCATATCTTCCAAGCTTTATATTAAGCATTTATTAAGCTTCATAATAAATTATTCATTTATTTCCAAATTACAGATGAGGTAACTATGCTATACTGCCTGTCTTTATCCCCAGTATCCTGCCTCTGAGTCCAATTGATTGTACTCTCAGAATGTCTCTTCTGTTGCTAGTTTCTTTCCATTCTCACTGCCCCTCATT
>NW_005301326.1:0-698 GCF_000412655.1 Myotis brandtii
GGGCCATAGTTTGCCCACGGCTGCCCTAACCACACCCGCATTCCCACCAGCCCCTTCCCACACGGGATCCCCCTTCCTCCTCACAGGGAGGCATTGCCAGCCACGGCTGAGGACACGGAGGCCGGGGGAGGGGGTGCCAGCCTCCAGAGGGTCCCAGCGACCCTGGCCCCTGGGTGTGCACCCTGTGTGGTCCCCTCCACAGTGAGGAGGCTGCCCTGTGAAACCACAGTGCACGGCACGAACGCAGGGACCTCGGGCCGGCCCTGGAGGGCACGCTTCTCACCGTTCTCTCTCTCCCAGGGCTGCCGGCAGCCATGCTGTGAGGATGCTCAAGCCGCCCTGTGGAGAGCCCCACCTGGTGAGAACTGAGGCCTCCTGCCAACAGCCAACACTAACCTTGGGGTGCGTGCTGCAGCCCCAGCAGCCTCCTGAACCCTGAGCCAGCCCCACACAACAGCCCCTCTGGGAGTCCTGCCCCGAAGGATGGGCCAGGGGTGTGGGGTGGTCCTCAGCGGCCTCCCCTCAGATTTCTCAGTACTGGGTAGGTACTCTCATCCTCGTACTCCCAGCACCCCCCACGTCCACTGCCAGCCCAAGAGGCTAACCTGTGTGCCCCCCAAGATTAGCAGGGTGGTGGGAGATAGTGCCCCGAAGACAGGCACCCTTCAGAGATCCCTCACCTCAGGGAGTGTGGACCC
>NW_005301327.1:0-699 GCF_000412655.1 Myotis brandtii
CTGAGGCTCCATTGGAGTCAGACAACAGATTCAACCAGAAGTCATGTGACTCATACATCTAACACTAGAAAATCAGCTAGTTATTCTGCTAATCCCTGACCCTTACCCCAAAGCTAGAAATCTTCTGTTTGTACCTCCATGTCTATTCTTCCCCTTTTCCATCCTGTTCTGTGGTCTGGTATGGCTTCAGCAACAGTAATTCTTGCCCTCTGGCTTCTGGTTGGGTTTCAGCTGACTGGAAGAGGGACAGAGTGACCTGAGGTAGTTTGTTTTTGTGGTTCTCTCCCCCAGACCTGATCCCTGTTGGTTGGCTGTTTTATATGTGCAGCCAGGAGCTCTCTCCACTCAACACCTCTGTCTTCAGGGTCCAGTAGAACTGATCTCTTTCCTACCTTTTTCAGGCTCAGGAGTAATGCAGTCTCTTTACACTGCCACTTGGGGTTCCCTTCACTATGACCACAACTTGGAAAATCTCTCCGTTATTAAAATAGCCCCGTTATACAAGCGTGTGACATTTCTTTTCTCTAGGGACACTGACTGATATACCATTAAATGATGCCTGTACAGGCATTGCTACATTCAATTACTTATACATATATGGACCCCAGCCCATCTCTCTAAATTCCAATATTAACAATATTGACAGTTCTTGACCTATATGCAAACCTTCAGCCTATAACCATTCCATTAAAAAAAAAA
>NW_005301328.1:0-699 GCF_000412655.1 Myotis brandtii
TTTTGTTTTGTTTTGTTTTATTTGATGGCATGAAGTGCCATGACTGAAGAGATTAAACCTTTTGTTATGAAGATATAAGTATTGTAATGAGAAACATCAGATTTTTGTTCAGAGTCTGCAACTTTCTAACCTATGGGACCTTACTACTGCATAACTCCTCCCTACAACTGCCTTAGGGTTGCACACGGTTTCACATATTAGCCCTACCAGGACACAAAGCTTTTTAATACAGGCAGTGAACGCTCATCACGATGTCCCATCCCCCTTCCCAGGGATCCACTATCCATCAGGTCAAACCTCCTTCACTCTGTAGCGGGAGTGATGACACCTGACATGTTCTCACGGGTCCCTGTGTCCCCCATCCTGGCAGCCTAGCAGCTAGCTCTAGTGGCCCTCAGCTCAAACAGCAATAGACAAGCACAGGAAAAGATGAGGAGTCGCTGGGACAAACTCCCATCTCTTTCAAGAAGATTCCTAGCCTGAGAGAAGTTCAGTGAAGCCATGAAAGGCGCTGGGAATGATGCTGATTTACAAGGAGCCTGAAGCCTGCAATGAGCCTCATGAGGGGTTGGAGGCTTCCGATGTGCTGTGGAAAGCCTTGCCTCGCCGCTCCTGTGTCCAGGGCCGCCTGCTTTGGTTCCAACTGGAAACACTCTGCACCTGTGACTTGATCTGATCCCGTCCTCTCCAATGACAGGC
>NW_005301329.1:0-699 GCF_000412655.1 Myotis brandtii
TCAACATACAGGTTTAGTTCTAAGTTTGCTGCATCACATCTCATGCCTATTGACCACATTTGAACTGTTTGAGAGGAACTGGCCCCAGACCTTCGGAGAAAGAATTAGCTGCCAAAACTTGGCTGTATTAGAGTCTTCCTGCTGTCTTGCCCTGTCTGGGAAATTTTAGACTAGGTGGTCTCTGAAGTTCTACTGACTTTCAGAATCTGTGAAATTGAGACTTGGGAAGACTAAACAGTTTTCTTAGAGCCTTGGGACAAGTCCAAGCTTCATCAGGATGAAGGCTGGCTTCGAGTTCAGAGGCTTATCATCTAGACCAGTGTATCACTCTGCCAACCCTTTCCCTAAGGTCGTCTAGTTAATAAACCAGAAGATGTAGACTCAGTGAAGAACGAAATACCTCATAACAAAGTGACATAAAATTAATTAAACCTAGAAAAAACCTTGCATACATAGAGATTCAGCATTAAAATACATAATCATTCAAATTTGGATGGGAGAGAAGAATTGGGTAACCTGGATTTTGGGACCATTTGAGTTCCCACTTTGATCTGTAACTTGGAACCAGTTAATGAACTCTCTGGACACCAGTCTCCTTAGATGAGCCAATGATCTTGGATGCCTCCCAAGGCACCTTAAGTATCTATAATACTGTGTTTCTCATTCTCTGATACAGAAGCTAGACTTTATCACCAGAAG
>NW_005301330.1:0-699 GCF_000412655.1 Myotis brandtii
CACTCAGAGCAAACCAGAAGAGCTTCCAAATTCCCCACACCAGGAAAGGGAGCAGACTGAAACTTCATTCATTCACACTCGGCATCGTGGACAAAACTTGGCAGAGTGAGCCTCTATCAGTGGCCAATGTCAGCAGCTCAGACCTGGCTGCCAGCGAGCAATGGTAGAAAATGAGCCAAGGGATGAGTGAGATTTGTGTACCGGGAGAGATTAGCAATGCTCCAGGGGCAGAGACCCGAATAGCAAGAGAGCCCTGAGAGGAAGAGCTTACCAAAGAAAGAGAGCATATTCTGTATGCTGTTTCCACCTTGGGGAAAGAAATGTGGTGTTATTAGGAATTCCTTCAAGGACTAACGTCTTGGTAGATGGTCAAGGCTGAGGAGTCCCTATGCCTAAATCACCATCTGGAGACATCCTGAGGAACAACTGCACTGGGGAACTACCAAAAGCTAAGTGGGGATCTGAACAGACTAGAATCTCCAATGAACAAAAAAACACGCTTCAATAACAAGGATGTTGGTTGCCCATGGTTTGAACAACCATGCTTTAAAGAGCTAGCTAGGGAGAGCCACGGGGCCACTTAAAGGCTGTACCACTGAGTTCCCTTCCCCTCAGTCAGCTTGTCCTCAAAGTCTTACAGTTCCATCCATATAGTGTGCAGAGTAGGGTGATGGCAGCTCCCCGGGTGCTGTGTGTCCA
>NW_005301331.1:0-699 GCF_000412655.1 Myotis brandtii
TCCTGCCATCTGGCTGGGCAGTGACTCCTGGCTGCTCAGTTAGGAACCAAGGGTTCCAGCCATTCACGCCTTCGTTTGTGAAATGAGGATATTGCCCTTTGTCTCACTGAAAGCTTATTTTTAGGAAAACGTTTAACCCTTAGAAGCTTTTACACAGAAGCACTGCTTTGCTTATAGTTCTGCCCGAAGGTGTAGAAACCAGCATTTCCCCCTTTTAACACCCTGCCAGCTAACACTGCTGGACAACCTAAGTGGTTTTTCCCTTTTGTTCTCTTCCTGACCTCCCGCCCCTGCATTGAACTTAACAACAATCTCCCACTGAACCATAGGGTGAGCAGTTTAATGCCTCATCGGGGACGTGGTTCCCAGAATGTGGCCTGAATCCACTTCCTTGCCAGCCTTTGAGATCTAAGGAAGTTACCGGGCATGAAAGAAAGCTACTGTGCATGAAAGAATTGATATAGCCGGCCCCTGGTGAAGTTCTGTCTTTGCATTAGGTCCCTTCATCCATTTACTTGTTCCCTTATTTATTCGTATTGAGAGACTCGCAGTCAAATGGTAGCGACTAAAGGAAGACAAATAATTACAGCAGTGGAGGTATACAGATGGAGGAGAAGTTTTTGTGAAGTCAAAAATAGTATGGTCCTGGATGGTTAGGCTCAGTAGGAAGAGCATCTGTCCGCAGACTGAAGGGTCCCG
>NW_005301332.1:0-699 GCF_000412655.1 Myotis brandtii
AAGACTCGACTCTCATGGCTTTGGGGAATGTGATAGAATGAATAATGCACCTTCCTCAAAGATGTCCACATCCTAAATCCCTGGAAACGGTGAATATTACCTTACATGGAAAAAGGGACCTCGCAAATGTGATTACAGATCTGGAGAGGGGAGATTACCCATGGGGGCCAAATGCAATCACAAGGTTCCCGTAAGAGGGAGGCAGGAGATCAGAGTAGTAGGAGATGACAAAAACAAGAGGTTGGAACAACGAGAGGAAGGAGCCCCACCCAAAGAAGGCAGCGGCTCCTATAAGCTGTTCGGCTTGCATTTTCAAGGCAAGGAAGTGGAAGCCTTCAGAAAGAAGGAAGCCCTGCAACATCAGGACTGTAAGACAATACATGGTCGTGTGTGTTAAGCAAGTAAACTTGTGGCTTTGTTGCTATGACAACAAGAAACTAATACAAGGAGGGAACAAAAGTCATTCTCTTGGCTTGGTCTGCCCTCTTCACCAAGAAGTCAGCCACTGTTCCTACTGATGAGATGCACTTCTAAGTTTGCATCAGCAGGTGGACCAAGAACTCGGCAAACCCAATTGGACAGTATATTCACTGCATTGTTTTGTGGAAAAAGCTTGTTAACTGGCTCATTTTTGTTTAGCCAAAACTATGGAGGGACACTATATCATCCTATCTAATAAAAGAGTAATATGTAAATTAA
>NW_005301333.1:0-699 GCF_000412655.1 Myotis brandtii
CTCAGGCAGGCTCCCTCACTGACTCCTTCCCGCTCATTCCAAGGGCAGAGGGAAAGCCTGCAGGCTCTGCAAGGCTTACCTCCACCGATGGCACGGCGAACACTTTGCTGAAACCAACAAAGGTTACGAGGCTACACTTGCCTTTGGACTCAGCCACAGGCCAGGAGCCCAGCTCGGGACACGGAGGTGGCACGTGAGGCCAGGAGACTGACAGTCCTGGGGAGCCAGGTTGGGTCACTTTTTCTCTTAAGAATGACTTACAGTTTTTTATTTTTCAGAGAAATGTTGCCAAGAGAATAGGTCAGGCTGTCAGCTTTGACATGGAGCTGAAACCAGAATCATGACCGTAAACGCTAAGAACAATTTAACTCAATTCTCCCTCTTCCGGAAGCTGTGGGAACCTAGCCCCATAAAATCCCAGGCAGCAAAGACTGTAAATACACAAGTCACCACCATGTTCTTGGGAATTAAAGAATAAAATAAAATTGGGTGCTGGCCCTCATAACACTCTTCCTTTTCCTTTTGTGTCCTTGTTTCTATCCACGACTCTGTGGATAGCTGCTTTGTCTCCTACATATCAAACGAAATGCTAAGGGACAAATATTTTCAAAAAGAGAAAGTGACACCAATAATGACTTCTCCTCCCAGACTATGTCAATTCCGTGGTTCTCAACTTCCCTAATGCCGCGACCCTTTAAT
>NW_005301334.1:0-699 GCF_000412655.1 Myotis brandtii
TAGCTTCTGTATAAATGTTTGTGAATAAGTGAATGAATTGATGAATACAGCCTGTTCCAAGTATCTGGAATAGTTTGATGAAATAGCCTTTGTGAGGGTACATCTGGCCTAGTACAGATATCTTCCAGAACTAAGCTTCTGTTCAACCAACATGCAAACAAAATTCAGAATCCAAGTGTTTACATTCTCTTATTCTGTTTGTTTTATAATCGGAACATAAAAGTTACAGCAAACAATAAACAGATTAACAGATTAAATGCCTAAAGGAAATATCATTTACTCTTTCAGAAAATACCTGAAAAAGATAGAAACATTTTTAAATAAACTGAAGTATACATTTTCTCAAGGAGCCTAAGATATAACACAATAAACACATGTATGAATCAACAGTCTTTTCACATTCCATGTTAGCTTACAAACCATAAAGATTTCATGGAAGGTGTATATAAGAGATACTATTCCTGTCTTGAATTGACAACTAATTACAAAGAAATCCAAATACATTTTAACTTGATAAAAGCAATTAACATGCATTAAGCAAAGCAAACAACTGCTATTCTGGGCCTGGAAGAATAGAAGTAGAATGCTAATTATTCTTTTGATGTTAATACTTTCAGAAATACATGTGAATCATTTAAGAGTAAATCCATTCTTTTGATGTACTGTAACATGGCATAGTTTCTCTCCAGTCCATGTCTG
>NW_005301335.1:0-699 GCF_000412655.1 Myotis brandtii
TCATCTGTCAACCATGATCTATTTCAGTGTACTTGTGGATTATTTATTTTCCTTTGGCATTATTAGGCACAAGAATTTTGTGAAAATAAGTGCAACTTAGGACTCTGAGAGGATGTGTTTTGCTATTGGCTTCTTATACAATTAAAAATAAGAGAGATACTTTAATATATTGAATGGGTTGATTAACCATTTCTACTGGAATTTAAAGAAAAAAAGGAAAAAAAGCAGCAATATCAGCATGGATGAGGATTTGAGAATGAATTCACAAAACAGAAGTTCAAAGGTTAGGAGTAGTGAGGTATATAATGCTAGAGTTAATGAGCAGGGCTTTCATCTCTAAACTGATCAGTTCTTTATTTATTTATTTCTTGGGGGCTGGCGGGACCTCTAAGGCTATGCTAATGCTCTCAAACAGTATTATGAAATTCTCAGAATATCATTGATTTTTTATGACATTAAATTTCAAGAAGAAACCATGTCTTCAGGAGAATTAAAAGGGACAGTATATGTGCAAGTCCCTACTGAAAGGTTTGGAGTTGGGTTGGGGTCACATAGAACGGACTCAAGGTTCAGTGTAATCAAGATGATACTTATTCATGGCATCTGGGTGCAGGTGGACTGATTTCAACAAAGAAACCAGTGGCAAATGGGGAGGGGGCAGGCTTTTTATGTGCTCAGGGAGAGCTACAGACAGGGCTT
>NW_005301336.1:0-699 GCF_000412655.1 Myotis brandtii
CCCTGCAGCCTCCACCCCAACCTTCCCACGACCCCGGCGCAGACTGCCCCGAAATCCCAGCTCCCCAGAACCTTGGCCGGAATCCCCTAAACAACACCCCACTCGCGTTCCGACTATCCCAAGCGCCACACATTCCCTGGCAAATTCATACCCCAAACCATGCGACTTTCCCTCAGATCCCCCACAAATCCCCTGCACCCCGCGCACATCCTGCAGCTCCTCCCACACCGCACCCCTCCCGCACACACGGACGCGGCACCCTAAGCGCACACTCGCGCTCTGCCCCTTGCGGTAAGCATTGGGACAGAGACTTCTGAAAGGGGTGAGGCGGCTGCTCGGAGCGCTAGTCACGCCTGGTTTCTTGAGCTGGGTGCGGGGGTCAAAAGTGTTCACTTTGTGAAAATTCACTGGCGTACACTTCAAACGCGTGCACTTTAATGCGTGTGTGTTAAACTTCAGTAAAACACGCTCAAAGGTTATTCCGGGAAGGATGCATGGGCTTCCCCAGGCGGCCAGAGGGGCGGTGGGGCCTCTTAGCTCACCATAACCCTGACTGAGGGTATCAGACACCCCTGGAACCGCCTTGCCCTTCATGCGGCCTCACACTCTCAAAGGAGCAACAGGACCTGCCTCTTTCCTTTGACTAAACCCGTGCCCACAAGGCACCCACTATGTGCCCAGCGTGGTGCTTGGCACAGA
>NW_005301337.1:0-699 GCF_000412655.1 Myotis brandtii
AGATGTTTTAGGCCAAGGTTCTTATTTTTCTGTCACATGGCTTTGGGTGGTAAAGACCAGATTCTGTACGACAGCAGTCCTGTGATTTTCAGTGAAAATATATGCGAAAATTGTAAGAACATTTCTAGCTATAGTTGCCTGAACATCAGCCAAACCATAATGTTCCAGAATACAATCTTAAATCTAAAAGTGAGGGGGAAAAAAGCCTGAACTCCAGAAATAGCTGACCCAAAAGAACATTAAAATCTAGCCCCCAGGCTCTTAAGAAGTTATTAACATATACATTTTGACAGTTTCCTTTCTGGTTTCTTTGGCTCACAGAAATATTAGAAGGGAAATGGGCTGCAGGAAATGTGGAGACAGTTAAAGTGATACTGATGAATGAGGCTGAAGATGTCAAAAAAGGTCAAAGTGTTTAAAAATGCAGAAAAAGTTTAAAAATATCAGAATTGCCAAAGTCGTTTCTGAAATTCTGTTAAGTACCCTCCCTTCGTTTTCTTTAAAAATGCACCCTCCACCCCTGTTGAGACGTCATCTAATAAAAATCTGCAGAGCTTTTTAATGAGGTATGTGATACACAGTCAAACCTCATTCCCCTGGACAAAAGACAAACAAGACATGGCCCTTGTCCTCTTTCATCAAGTATTTGTTAGAGCTCCACTGGACTTTGTCCCTCTTTCCTCCAGTTTCATTGCTGCC
>NW_005301338.1:0-699 GCF_000412655.1 Myotis brandtii
TGTTTTTACAGTAGAATATTATTAAGCAATACAATCATGGATGAACCTCAAAAACATGATGAAAGAAGCCAGATGCAAAAACTCCATATTGGACAATTCCATTTATTGGAAATATCCGGAAAATGAAAATGCACAGGTATTCAAAGCAGCTTGGTGGCTGCCCAGAGCGGGGAGGAGAAGTGAAGATTAACTGCAAATAGCCCCAAAGAAACTCTCTGGAGTGACAGAAAGTCGTAAAACGAGGTGGTTGTCATGGTTACGGAACTCTATCACTTTATTTAAAAATAATTGAATTTTACACTAAAGTGGGTAGATTTTATGGTATGTAAATTATACCTGCACAAAGCTATCAAAACCAAACAACGGGGAGCTGAACTCTTAGCTCAGCTCTGTCCCGAAGTCAGACGTTCCCAACTGCTCCAACTCCTCTCAGTGGGAGAAAGAGATGTTGCTGCCCCTGCTCAGCACTACGCCCATCACACTTTTCTGGATCCTGTTTATTCCCAAAGCCCTTTGTTTTCTCCGAGTTCCCCACTGGCTGCTTCCTTCTTTGCTAAGTTTCTTAAAAGAACGATCTACCATGGGAAGGGCCGCTTTATCACTTCTCCTCCCACAACCGCTCCCGTGGGGCTTCCTTCTTCACCATGAAAGAAGCCTTGCAACCGAAGCCGGTTTGGCTCAGTGGATGGAGCCTCGGCC
>NW_005301339.1:0-699 GCF_000412655.1 Myotis brandtii
AAAAACCTCAAAAAGTTTTTACAGCACCAGTAAAGTATGAGATTGGATTGATGGTATCTGTAACATACACAGCCCAGATGCCGATTATGCATGGCAATAAAACTGACAGTTCTTTGCAATTTCCCCATCTGCTTTTAATGTAAATGGCAAAAGCAGCTGCCAGAGCACAGAATATAGATTTGATGGGGTGAAAGGGGGTGTGGAATGACTCCAGCTTCTGAATCTGGGACTTCCCAGTGTGGCCAAACCTCCTCAGCCTAAGGAACATCAGCCGGCTTTTGAAAAGGAGGAAGCAGGGATGTTTCTTTGAGGTTAGGGATTCTCTTGCCTCTTACATAATATTTCTAAAGTGGAGACTTTCTATTTCTGGAATGTTACTTCTAATGTGTGCAGTAAATGCCATTGAAATCCTTCATTTGTCCCCACAGGAAATGGCCCAGGATTCTTTTAGACCCGAATATTATTTCTGTTATGTAATTGCAGTCTCCAGAACTTTGTAAGTTTAATAAATATTTCAGCAGCTGAAAGAATATTGGCCCCTAGAGGGACCGACTTTGCATATACTAACTTTTTCGCATTAGGCCTGTGCCCACACTAATTATCAGCCATCCCTTCCTTGCTTGGCATGACTTATGGCTGAAAATTGTCCATTTCCTTAATCTTATTTTATTTCTCGTGACATCATTCTAGGGTTCATTC
>NW_005301340.1:0-699 GCF_000412655.1 Myotis brandtii
AAAAAAAGAAAAGGCGTAGCTCATATTATTTTGGTTGTAATACAGAATGCTGACTTATACTTTAGAGAAGGACTTTATTTATGTGTATAATTGGAACATCTCCTTATACCCCAAAACAACTTATATTACTGATTGCCTATGCTTACCATGCTCCCATTTTAGATTCATTCCCTTGGGACAAACATAACTTCCCCCTCTTCTATAATACAGTTGCTGCTGTGATAGGAGGCATATTAACCAATAAAAACCTTAGTAAGTATGCTTTCTTTCTTGTCTAGAGAAAGCCACATATATCTATTAGGCAAGAATTTGGCTGTAAGTAAGAGAAAACACTTGAACAAATGACTTGAACAAACAGTGATCCATATTTTCTCACGTAATGAGAAGGCCAGAGATGGGTGTTTACAGACATGTGTTCAGCTCCTCAAATATATAAGGACCAAGATCCCTATGATGCTCTTGGCCTTTCCTTTGTGGTCACACACTGGACACCAGAGATCTAGACAATGTAGCTGTATTCTCAGCAGAAGGAGGGGCAGCAAGAAGGAAAAGGGTTATTCCACCGCACGTGTTTGTTGTATGAGAATTTCAAAAGTTTCTCTAAAAGACCCTCGATAGCTTTCTGCCTCTGCTGCGTGGCTACTCATAGATGCATAGGCGATGGGAAAGAAGTTGGCTTCTCAGCCTCTAAAATGGGAG
>NW_005301341.1:0-699 GCF_000412655.1 Myotis brandtii
GGGAACAAGTGCAGGGTCCCTGACCTGGGCTCCTGGCAAGAGCGCCCGCACTCCTGTGGCCACAGCCCTCGCAGACCTGGTCCCAGCTGGCCCAGCACGCCCATGCTCATTCCCCCCTGGTATCCTGCTGACGGTGGGGAAGCTGAACAAGGAGAACAGACCGTGGGAATGACAGTACCTGGGAGTCAGTGATTCGGGCATTGTCCCGTCTCCAGAAACGTCCAAGGCCAGGGCCGGAGGCTGCCAAAGCCCTTGAGTGGTCACCAGGGTTTGAGCCAGCCCATTCTCCTCACCTCCTGTAGAAAGCCAGTCGGATGGGAGGGAGGCTGGATGGACCTTAAGTTCCAGCCTCCTTCCCAGTAGTCACAGGAGCCCTGCTGTGGGGAAAGGTGTGACCACCGAGTCCTTCCAACAGTCTGTGTCCCGTGATGCACCCTTACTCTGAGCAACAATCCCTAACTAGACACCCTGCTTCCCAAACCTACTGACTTGGCCCGGGCCAATTGGCCTCCACACACAAGGGCAGCCGCAGCCCCATCTGACCCTCAGCCTCACTGTTCTTGCTCCTCAGGGTGAGTGCGCAGGTCAGGATTAGGGTTAGGCCTGGCCCTGGACATGGTGCGGTGACCAGGCAGCTGAGGTCAGCTCCCAGCATGGGGACCTTTGGGCCACTCACCTGCCCACTGAGGTGGGTGCCCA
>NW_005301342.1:0-699 GCF_000412655.1 Myotis brandtii
GATTGTTTTAGGGGTATACCTGACTCCGAGGGCTGGCTTTGTCCACGGTGGGCCTCACACCGCACCCTCTCCCTCGAGGAGGTCCAGAAGCGCTCTGGAAAGCATGGCTTGCTGTCAGACGCCTTAGTATGCATCCCAGTCCAGCCATGTCACTGCGGGGGGACTTCACAAGGCACCCCGCTCTCTAAAGCTCCACTGCTCTGCTGTAAACGGGGTAATGACAGCACCTTCCAAACACAATTGTCAGGAGAAGCAGAAGAGGCGATGTGTGCAAAACATTTCATCCTGTGCCTGTACTGTTTCTTACACCTCCATGTCTTAGTCCATTTGGGCTGCAATAACAGAATACCACAGGCTGCGTGGCTTGGAGACAAAGAAAATTATTTCTCACAATCTGAAGGCGAAAGTCCAAGAGCAAGTGCAGGCAGATTCCTGGCTCACGGGTGCTGAGCTGTCCTTTGGTGGAAGGGGTGAGGGAGGGAGCTCTCTGGGGTCTCCTGCAAGGGCACTGATCCCATTTCTGACCCAATGGTGTGACCTAGTTACCTCCCAAAGGCCCCATCTCCAAATATCATCACATGGGTGATTAGGTTTTAGCACATGCATTGCAGGGGGAGGGGGGGTAACACTTTCAGTCTATAACACTAAATAAAGGTTTTTAAAAAATATATATGTATATTTTATTGATTTCAGAGAGGA
>NW_005301343.1:0-699 GCF_000412655.1 Myotis brandtii
AAGTGGTCAAGAGGGTGAGTGGCCAAAGACCAGGTGTCCTACAATTGGTCACTTACTGCATGTGTCCTCAGACTTCACTGCATGTTACAATGACCTGGAAGCTTTTAAAAATCCCTAGTATGTGGCTTCACTCCATCTACCTACTCACCAAATCAAGCTACCTAGGGTTGGTACTAACAGTAATTTCTAAACTCCCCAGGTGATTCTAGTGCGCACAAAGTTTGAGAGTCACTGTCTTAGACAAGCAGCACTGGCAATACCTGGGAGCTGGTTAGAAAGGCAGAATCTCGGGTTTACCCTCAAATCTGCTGAGTCAGAGTCTGCATTTTAACAAGACCCCCAGGTGACTGGCATGCACATAAAGGTCTGGTTAATATCAATCAGAATCGCCTGGTGAACTAAAAAAGAGGCGAGGCCAGGTTCAATGAGATAAGCTAAGACTTGTGCCTCAGTGTCTTTACCAAGTTCCCCAGTGAAAAAGTTTCAATATCTGACCACCCCAATCTGTCTCTTCAGTAAGGCAAAACTTACTTCCTCAGCGCACATTCACATTCTCCCAGTCTGACAGAGTTAGCTGACCACTGTTAACAGGAATAATTCACTATTTAATGTTCTGCAACAAGTCAATTTAATTATATGATCTACATCTAGAGTTAACCATATTTTATTTTAATTACAACTCCATACTATGTCATGACC
>NW_005301344.1:0-699 GCF_000412655.1 Myotis brandtii
ATCTGTCTTCCCTTTAATGCTCTCTTAATTTTCAAAATGATCATGTAATATTTGTGTAATAAAACACTAAGAGCGGTTGGATTATACCTCATTAGGATACACTGCTCTTCATTTGGTAAATGACTTCCACCTTTTCTTCCTTTTCTCTAAAAAAAGGCTGGGGACAACAGCACATCCTCCTCCCACTGGCAGGGCAGCTTCCTCAGGCCCCACCCCCACTTCCCTTTGTCCTCAGTTTTATGGCCCATTCAATAGCCTTCCTTTCTCCAAGGTCAGTGAATAGAACAAAAAATTCCAAGTGCAGGCCAACAAGCCAGAGGACAAAAGAAGGTGGTCAGCTTTGTGCCCTGGGCGGCTTTACACCTGAACCCTCAACCTCTGGAGGACCAACTGCCGCTCCCTCTCCCTCGAATGCCAGCTCTGAATTCCACATGGCCATGGCCGGGCCGGAACCACCATGCCCCAAACCACCATCTAACTGGTGGGTTTATGTTAATAATGACCAGAACTCGAGGCTTCAAAGACTCCCCACGCCCAGAACATGCACAGACAGCAACAACGCACAGGCTGAAGACTACTTTATAACTATGTTTTCCATCCACAGCACTTGAATATAGTTCCCACATTTTTTTTAAAGAATGTATTTATATATATATATCTATCTTTTTAAAAAAATTGGTTTCAGAGAGGAAGGGAGAG
>NW_005301345.1:0-699 GCF_000412655.1 Myotis brandtii
CTCTTGGACCCAAATGAAATCCTTAGAATGGACAAAGTCCTGTCTCTCCCTATCTCTTTAGCCTCATCTCTCTCAGCTCCCCCGTGCTCCTTACTCAGCAGGGAATCCAGGCTCTTTCAGGTTCTTCAAAGCACCCACATCCCTCTGTCCCCCTGGCCTTTGCCTGTGCTGCTCTCTTTGTCTAGCCTTCTCTCCCATCCTCACCCCTCCCAGTCTTACTCCCACTCCTCCTTCAGGCTCCATTAAACATTACTTCCTTGGGGAAGCCTTTCCTCACTCTCCAGGCTAAGTTACGACCCCTATTTTTTTCCCATGACACTTTGTACCTTTCCTTCACAGCATTTCTCAGCTGTAGCTGGATAATTGTTTGCTCATGTGTTTAACAGATTGCTTGTCAGTTCACAGAACAGTCCAGGCCCCGGGGTCCAGAGTCAGACTGCACAACTCAGGTCTTAGCTCTGCCACTTAGTAATGTCACTCCTCCATGCTTCCATTTCTTCACCTGACAAATAGGATTAATAACTGCATCTATTTCACAAGGTCACTTTGGACATTAGATTAGATAGCAAGTAGCCCATGTCTGGTGACTAGTAAGCACTTAGTAAATATTAAGAAGAAAACCTTAGCAAGTACCAAATATTGGTTTGCTGAAAGAATGAATGTTGTTTATATAAAACTAGAGGCCCAGTGTACAACATT
>NW_005301346.1:0-699 GCF_000412655.1 Myotis brandtii
GCCCTCGAGTCAAAAAGTTTGCCCACCCCTGCTAGATCAACCTTCACAGAAGCTGACAGCGGTTAAATTGTGCAGGCTTCTCCCACCATTGTAACAGACTCTAGGAAACCCTCAGGCATGCCCACCTTTCCCAATCTCAGAAAAGACTCCTGCCCTAAAGGCAAAAAGTGTGTATCTTGAATAGATACAGTGTTCTTTGTGCTAACAAAAAATGCTGTCATCAGCTTCCCCTTTCTCCCTGACCCCAATCCTCCTTCATTCCGGCTGGGTAACCAAGGGTCTTTTCCCTAAGTGCTTGCTTCATAATGCTGGGAAATCTGCCTTCTTTCAGCCTAAAGCCTGCATAACTGAAACTACTACTAGTATTTTCTTATATCTAGACCCAAGCCTCTATATCCTACTGGTTTTGATTTATTATTTTTGGGTTTATTCTGCTTATCCTGACCAACAATTCCAGAGAATAGTTATAGCCTCCAGTAGTTTTTATAAAACTGCAAACCAGATGAGAAGAGTTTTCTGAATATAAGAGATGGTTCCCATTCAGAGCCCAAGCCCAATGATAACTCTCCTTTCTTAAAACTAATTCTCAATAAAACCACTCCCCTGAATAATTATGTTTAATGACAACTTTGACTATAGTCACAGCTCTGTTTCAAAGAAATTGTAGTCTCAACTTCTAGGAAATGTGTTCTTTCAATG
>NW_005301347.1:0-699 GCF_000412655.1 Myotis brandtii
TGACTGAAAGTTGAATATTTCAGAAAAATGCCTAAGAAAGATGAGTTGAAGAAGTAGCATTGTATTCTGGTCAGTATTTCTGAGAACTGGTTCTGTATGCTGCTCCACCCCAGGGTGGCTGGGTATCTGGGAGGCTTAAGGAACTCCGGAGAGATCTGGAGACTGAATACCCCAGCAGGCTGGCTTCAGAGCCCAATTCCTGACCACTATACTCGATTGTGGGCAGTATGAGTAGTCCTTCAATCTGACTGCCATTGGAAACTCCTAGAAGCTTTAAAGCAACAATACCAGTGCCCCACCATTGGGATTTTCAGATGAAATTCATATAGGATCTGGGCAATGAGATATTTTAAAGCTTCCCAGGTGATTCTGATGTGCATCAATGTTTGAGACCACCGGTTTTTCCTGTATGATTATAGTAGATTGTTATACTTTACTATAGTACTAATTCAATGTCATGCTCTGTTAAGCTATGCTATAGTATAGTATAACGTACAGCTACCTAATGTTAAATATTGCTTAAGAATACATATATATGTTAGATTTTAAAATGCATCAAAAGGATACACACAGCCCGGCCGGTGTGGCTGAGTGGTTGAACATCAACCTTTGAAGCAGGAGGTCAAGGTACATGCCTGGGTTTGGGGCTCAATCCCAAGAAGAGGGCATGCAGGAGGCAGCCGATCAATGACTCTCTCT
>NW_005301348.1:0-699 GCF_000412655.1 Myotis brandtii
AAAAAAAAAAGCAATACAGTTAGATACAGTCTCCTAAAATAAGTTATCCTTTACTCTAATTTCAAATAAGGCAAGAATTCAGCTGAAGATAAAATTTGATATTTGGAACTTTCTACTATTTCTATATTTTCTACTGAGGCAAAATTTAGCTCACTTGTTTTGAGTGAACTTGATGTGCTCCATTAGTTGCCCCTTTAATATAATCTTAGTTGACAACAAATTGTTATTGGTTTTAGAAAAATTCTGATTTATTTAAAGATGCTTAAGAATGGAACTGATATAAAGAAACTGTTGTATTCAGATATTATATTTAGCTTGCATGTATACATGCAATTATACCTGAACAAATAGTAACTATTCCTAAGTGTAATGTATTTGCATATTGACAAAGAGAAACCACACTCCTGTTGTTCTAAAGATAAAAGCAAGCAAAAACCAGAGAGGATAGGTAATAAGTAAATTATTATGGAAAGCTGATAGAGCAGCAAGGTGAAGAACATGAAGGGAATTTTGAGGTAAATAAGAAAGAAGGGCTTTTTATGTATTTCTAGAAAGGCACCATTTGTTCAGTTACAGATGTCTTAGAGATGATAAGAAAGGTAATCTGAATGATTTTTGTGCTACATGTTTTTACATATCTAGTAAAGTTTATATGGCATGTTACATTACAATATAGTTTTTTATTAAATACTAGAGGCC
>NW_005301349.1:0-699 GCF_000412655.1 Myotis brandtii
AGATAAATTTATTATATGAGTTGGTTCACATAATTATGGAAGTTGGGAAGTTCCAAAATCCACAATCTGCAAGCTAGAGTCCCAGGAGAGACAGTGGTATAGTTCTAGTCCAATTCTAAAGATCTAAGAGTCAAGAGAACTGAAGATGCAATTTCCAGCCCAATTTCAAAGACCTGATGAGAGTCAGGAGAGCCAATGGTGTAAGTTCCAGTTCAAGGGCAGGATAAACCAATGTTCTAACTTAAGAACAGTCAGGCAGAGAGAGTGAACTCTTCCCTACTTTGCTTTTTGTTCTATTCACACTTTCAATGAGTTGGATTAGACTCACCCAAATTGGGGAGAGCTATCTGCTTAGTCTACCAATTCAAATGTTAATCTCATCTAGAAACACCCTCACAGACACACACAGAATAATGTCTTATCAAATATCTAAGCACCCCATATCTCAGTCAGATTGGCACACAGTTAATCATCACAGTGAGTACAGCACATTCTCCAGTACACCAAGTCATATTTGCTTATAGACTTAAAAGAGCAATCTATCAGTGTCTATTCATTCTGGGGTTTGGGGCTCCCAAAGATAATTATCAATCTAAAAATAATTTCAGTCTCATTTTGCTTCCTGGAATACAGTCCCCACTTTTTCCTATGGTCTAAAAAACCTATGAAACTCTGTTCCCTCACCTTCCTCTCTGCACT
>NW_005301350.1:0-699 GCF_000412655.1 Myotis brandtii
CTCAGACATTTCATTATTTCATATCCTTTGACTTGGGAGGGTCCCAGCAAGGGCAGGTTGGCACAGTGCCATGCAGCTCTTGCTACCTGCTGCGCACACATGTGATTGACCAGCTGATTCAGGTGGGCGCCCAGCAGTGTCTGCCTGGAGGATGAGAGGTAGTGTGTAGTGGAAAGTTCATCCCTGGGCTTTGGAGCAGGCAGGGCTGGGTTTGAATCCCAGCTCTGCATTTCCCAGCTGCACGACCTGGTTAAGGTACTCAATGCATCTGTTACTCTGTTAGCAAAATGGACTTGTGAGGGCTGGAGGGTGCCTGGTACATAAGAGTTATTCAGAAAATGTTGGCTCGGTCTTTCCTTGCCTTCAAGGTAAGGTTGAGCCTGTGTAATCTGTACTTTTTATTATTTCCTGATTGGCAGAGCGGTAAAGTGGAAAAAAAGAAAAAGAAGTCATACTTTCTAGGGGCCTCTGGGCTCAGCTGTTTGTCATCAGGAGTGTGGTCAAAGAATTCATTTGTGGCTAAAGAATCTCCCAGCACTTCCAGTGTCCTGAACCCCACCACCTGCCCTGCAGTAGAACCGGGCACCCCTGTGCTGTCCCTCAGCTGCACAGATGCCCGCCTGTCATGGCACCAACACTTGGTCATTGTGTGGTACCTGTGTTGATTTCTTAATCTCTTGCACAATTCCTGGCAAATGG
>NW_005301351.1:0-699 GCF_000412655.1 Myotis brandtii
TCCTTTGAGGAGGAAGAACATTTTTCAATCTACCCCAGCTTTCCAGGCACCATGCAGATTTTCGATCAATATTTCAAACTAAGAGACACAGAAGCTATAGTTGATGGTAAAAGCTTGAAGTGAGTAACCTAATATTTAGAGTTTGTAGCAGCCTTTTTCAGCAATATGCTCTCTGCAGAGAAAGACAGGCAAATGGAGCAGAAGCAGAGAGGGCCAACTATGAGGTTTTACAAAAAGAGAGAGATGGAGGAAAGTGCTATCCTGGCCAGAGCCCCTCCCACTTTCCTTTCATTAACCTCCTTTACTTGGGCCACACAAAGTTTTACTGACATGGAGTAACCAAGATTCCTGGTTCCAGCTGGAACCGTGGGCAGATGCCCACATCTTTCAAAGCCTCAGTCCCTCTCCTGCAAAAAGGGTATCATGGTAGTCCTTACCTTGCAGACTTTGAAGAGAAAGTACTTTCAGGATCTGATGCGTGGAGCAAGAAGAGGGTGCAAGAAGGTCATGTGGCAGCAAGTCGGCAACTTGTGAAGATCTGCAGAGGGAGAGCTGGAGAGAGTTACATGTTGATCAGTTAATATGCTCCTGTAAGCAACATACATCTTTCCTGCCTAAAACAGAGATGGAGCTTATTGGAGAGATGTTGGGTGTCTCAGAGTTAAAGGGGAAGCTGAGCAGCCAAGCCTCAGGAAGTAC
>NW_005301352.1:0-699 GCF_000412655.1 Myotis brandtii
TTGCTTTACAAAATTTGCTTAGAGGTGAAAATTCAGGTAAGTCAAAGTATCAGTGCATTAGTTATCTATTGCTGAGTAACAATATTACTACAAATTAGCAGCTTAAATGAACACATTTATTGTCACAGTTTCTATGGGTCAGGAGTATGGGTATGACTTTGCTGGACCCTCTGCTTACGGTCTCACAAGGCTGCAAGCAAGTTGTTGGCAAGGGTTTTGGTCTCATCAGAGGCTCTACTGGTGGGAGATCCACTTCTAAACTCAATCTGGTTGTTGGTAGAATTTAGATGATAAGACTGGGTTCATGCAATTGTATTAATAAAATATGTGCTAGAGCCCATGACAGGCACCAAGCCCTGAGGCTATACATATGCCAGGCCCGTGTTCTGCCCTTAAGATGCACACAAGGGAGACAGATACTTTAACAATATCATGTGGGTATGAACAGGGGCAGGACCCTAACAGTCTTGGGAATGATTAATTGACCCTGGGCAGGAGGTGGAGATAGGGATGTGGGGATGGAAAGAGGCCCAGTCCTCAAAAGCAAAGATGACAAATTTTGAGGTTGGACAAGAGTAGATATGCACATTTCCAAAATAAGACACCTTTCTCACTTGTAGTTGTCCAATTATGCACTTGACACTTACTAGTTGAGTACCAATAGACTCACCCATATGATTTAGTTAGGGGCTATTTTTT
>NW_005301353.1:0-699 GCF_000412655.1 Myotis brandtii
GCGTGCGGCGATAGCTCAGCTTGTACGTGGTCACTGTCCCGTTAAATTGCTTAGAAAATGACGCTTTATCGTGTACTTTACACTGAGAGCTGTCAGAGCCCTTTTTAAATTGCTCTGATGGCTGACAGCCAGGAGACGTGGTGGGGGAGCCCTGCGCCCGCGTTTTCCCAGGACCCGCAGGAGCAGCGGCCCCGCCGGGCTTACCTCCGGGGCGAGCCATCGCCGTGCGGCTGGATGATGACCACCTTCACGGTCATGGACGTGCGCAGCAGGTCGATCATCTGCTCGTGGGTCAGCGTGGCCACGGCCACCTTGCAGATCTCCACCAGGCGGCTGCCCTGGCGCAGGCCCGCCTTCCAGGCAAAGCCGAAAGGCTCCACGTCCGCGACGATGCCTTCGAAGTTCACGTGGAAGCCGAGCTGGCCCAGCCCGTTCCTCCTCAGGGTCATTTCCACGGTCTCGCAGCCTCTGGTCACTATCTGAGGGGACAGGAGACGGTCAGAGACGCGGCTGTGGGGTCCCCGTGTCAGAGGTGCACACACAGGCCTCGTGCCCGCTCCTCCTCAGCCTCACAGTCCTGCCCTCAAACTGTCCACGTGACAGGGACACATCTCAATCCAAGTTCAGCATCATTAACCATATGGGCATCAGGCGCAAAAAAATAACAAGAGTTACGCAATGGTTTCATTCTTCTTTTTT
>NW_005301354.1:0-699 GCF_000412655.1 Myotis brandtii
ATGGGAAGGTGGTTCCAGGGGTTAGTTGGGCCAAGGAGGGCAATAGTTGGACCCTAAGAGCCAAAATCAGGAGAAAATGAGGTCCTGTTTGGTTGAAGAGGAAGATTCCTGAAGATGAGCAAGTAAGGGCCTCACAGCGACCGTCTGAGACTAAGTCTGCAGTCAGGACAGTTTGGAAGAAACTAACCTTTGGTAGAAGAGAGTTCAGCAGTCTGCTTGCCCAGCGCGGGAGGTGTGTGTGATTGATTGAACCGCTTAAGCCATCCCTGGCCTGTGTCGCGGGGGTGGACGGGACTCCACAAACGGGCTGTCCTGGGCTAGCTTAGAATAACTGACCTTTCAAAATTCCTTGGAGTCTGTAACACGATGTCACAAAGTGTATATTCTTCCCTCCTCTGTCAGCTCGGGCACATGGAATGATCTTTGGAAAACTCCAAACTGCTTAGCATGGCCTGTGGGGCCCTCAGGATTAGCTGCTCCCTGGCTCCCCGGCCTTCACCATGGCTGTGCCCCTTCCTCTCTGCTTCTGCCAAACCGAGCTTCCAGGGAGACCAACGGGCACTGACTGCCCCAGGGGCCCAGTGTTCCCACTGCTGCCCTGCCTGGGGGCGCACTGAACCCACCCGGCCTGGGCAGTGACCCACTGCTGCTTTAAGAGTCAGCGAGCGCCACTCACACTACAAAACCTCCCTCCCCTGT
>NW_005301355.1:0-699 GCF_000412655.1 Myotis brandtii
GCCTCCTGCATGAGCCCCAACCAGGGCCCAGGCCGGAGAGGAGTCTGCAACCAAGGTACGTGCCCTTGACCCGAATTGAACCCAGGAGGGGACTCTCTATCCACGGAGCGAAACTGGATAGGGCAAGTCCAAAATCTTATTATAGATTTTTATATTTTTAGAGAGGAAGGAAGAGAGAGAGAAATATAGATGTGAGAGTGAAAAATCGATGGGCTGCCTCCTGCACCCCCACCTTCCAGGGATTGACCCCACAACTCCTGGCATGTGCCTTGACTGGGAATAGAACTGGCAACCTTTTGATGCACTGGATGACGCCCAACCAATGGAGCCACACCGGCCAGGGCTCAAGGCCAAATTCTTGCCTTGCTTTCAGGTTTAGCTCTGTTTTCTCCTGTCTTTTCTCCAGTTACCATCATATTCTGCTTACTTCCTAGTTCAGTTAATTTTCCTCACTTTCCTACAGTTATGTGTACTTTCCCATCTTCTGATGCCCAGCCTTGTCTTGTTCTCTCATTTTCATGCTCCTCCTCTTTTCTGCCTGTCCAGATCCTGCCCAGATTGCTTCATTCTCTGAATTGTGCCACTGAAGCTCTTTTGTAGAAAATGCAGCACTGCCCTGGTCATTGTGGCTCAGCTGGTTGGGCTTGGTCCTGTGCACTGAAAAGTTGCCAGTTTTATTCCTGGTCAGGGCACATGCCC
>NW_005301356.1:0-699 GCF_000412655.1 Myotis brandtii
GCATAATGGAGGAGGGATGAGATGCTAATAGCATTAAAGCAATCCAGCCTCATATGGAGAACTATCTATACCTGAAAGGATTAAACTTTCCTGTACACAGAGCCTCATTCACTACCACTACCTGTGCGCTTACACAATACTTAATCCACAAGCACAGAATAACACACTGAGCATCAAGCATTAGATCCCTTGACAGTGAACCCTGGGATCCATTTGGATATCACATACCATATCATTCAGCAGCTTCTGGGCACAGAGACTATTGAAATGGGTTTCTAAAGGCACAACTGATATGCCAACTGGAAACAAAATAATCTGAAATAGTGATATGACATCCTTCCCAATGTAGTCTATACATTAAATCAAAGACCTGATTATGGAGCAATGTGTGCTTAATGTAAAAAACACATTTTTTTAAAACAAAGAAGAGGAAGCAGAAGTGGATCAATGTACCATCTCTCCCAATGGCCAGCTGGGAGACATTTTGCATCAAGTCCCTATAACTCTGGGATGTAAAGGATTAGAGTTCCTAGTCCACAAATTGGAAACATTCTCGCCAAAGGATGCAGCAACGGTAGCATGAAACCAGAACTCTGGGTGTTTGCAGGTCACTTTGGACTGCTCATGATTAGTACCCAGCAGGCAAGAACATGAGTCACTATTTTTTAAAAAAAATATATTTGATTGATTTTTTACAGA
>NW_005301357.1:0-699 GCF_000412655.1 Myotis brandtii
CACGGCAATGCGTACGTCCAGGAAAGAATTCAGGTCCAGAATGTGTAACAAACTCAGAAAAGTCCATGAGGAAGAAAACAGACAATCCCCCTTTAAAATGAACAAAACCCGTTAAAACGAGACCCTCGTAGCAGAGACATCCACATGGCCGGTGAATATGACCCGGCGCTCCCACGGGTGGGTCTTCAGAGAAATGCAAATGAAGAAAGATCGGACTGAAATGAGAAAGACGGACAATGCCGAGTGTTAAGGGGGATCTGGAGCAGCCATAACATAGCACGTGAATTGCTGACATCTTTTGGAAGCTGTTTGGACGTGTCTCCTAAAGCCACACATATTGGAACCCTGCACCCCAGCAATTCCGCTCGTGGGCCTAAACCCCACAGCAATGCACACATTGAGTTTCCCGGAAGACACGTTCGAGAGTGTTCAGAGCAGCCCTGTTCATATGTGTAGTGAGGACAGTGTCACGACTCATCATTAAAACCGGACACTTCCCCACGTGCCCACCAGCAATGGAATAAATAACTACATTGTGACAGTGAATCGGCCATAGCAGTGACAGGGGACAGACCAGCATGGATGACAACATCACAAATGTAATTTGGAACAAAAGAAGCCAGAGGGACAAGAATGCATGAGGGTCAAGAACAGGCCAAACGGCCCAGCAGGCGTGGCTCAGTGGTTGAGCATTGACCT
>NW_005301358.1:0-699 GCF_000412655.1 Myotis brandtii
TGTTGCTGGGTCTGTGTTCAGTTCCTTCTCTGTCCCAGTAGGCGCGCTTGGATTACAGTGTAGCTGTCGTCCCTAGGACTTTAAGGGTGAAGTCTTATTGGTTCCCACGGAAGAGATGTGCAGAAGAGTTGGCAGGGGCAGGCAGATGTCTTATGAGAAATTATGCCTTGCCTTGAAAGCCCTCTGTTAAATGGGCCATTAATTGTACAATTTTTAGAGTGAGAGTGATTTATGTGGTAATATTGGGACCTAGTTCTGAAAGCTTGGGGTTTTAGGGTCTGTTTTTCAAATGGGTGATTTCAAGGTTGGAAAAAGAATGAGCTTCATTTGAGCATTTTGTACAGAAGCTGCTTTAAAAGAAAGTCCTGGTTTAATTGCCAAAATGAAACGCTGGTGGTCAGTACCTGGATCTCATAGGTGTTTGATTTGTTTGTTGTGGGTTTTGGAATCCTGACTTGTAGGTAAGCCTGGTGGGAGGAAAAAGCAAACACGCAGGCTTTTAGAACTAAATAGCATTGAAAATAAAGCGCATTTCCTAAAAGGACTTTTTGTTACACATTTCTTAAACAAGAAGTTGCTTTTCCAACTTGAATCGTTTAGAATTAGGCTGTGGAAAACACTTAGGGTTTATTTTGGAGCCTGTCAAAACGAAATGATGTTACCTTTTTTAAAAAAAATGTATTTATTGATTTCAGAGAG
>NW_005301359.1:0-699 GCF_000412655.1 Myotis brandtii
CTGCAAAGACCCTTTCTCCAAATTAGGCCAATGCCCAGCTTCCTGGTGGATGTGAATATCTGAGGGACAGCATCCAACCTATTACAACCCACAGAGGTGATCGTTGTTTAGTTGAGCCAATACTGTTCTTCGTAGAGCCGTCGTCTCTCCCCCGTGGTGACCTCTCCTTTTATTTTTTCATCTTTGTGTTTGCACTTGTGTAAGCGCCTCACATCCATCTTGGACCAGGAAAGGGTGGGAGGGTAGGTGGGGATGTTTAAATCAGTTGACACTTATATTGCAATATATAAATGTATCAGAGCTACACCGTGTACACCTTAAAAACACAGTGTTGTGTATCAATTATATCTCAACACAAACAACATTTTAAAAAGTAAGTTGGCAGTTAACAGTTATGTTTAAAATTCCTACTTAAAGTGAATACACTGAAGGGATTCAAACATATTATATGAGCACAATTATCCTAGAGGAATAGGGGTGGGGCGATCCTGACCCAGGGGACACTGGAGGTGGGTGCTCCTGGCATCGAGTGGGTGGGGCTAGGGATGCTGCTTACTTACCCACAGTGCCAGAGGGGGACCCTGTCGTAAATGTGGAAAGTGATGGTAGCTTTCAACTGAACAAAAATGTTTATTGATTGGTCAGTTTTTTATTTATTTTTATTGTTGTTAACCCTCACCCAAGGATATTTTTCCATTG
>NW_005301360.1:0-699 GCF_000412655.1 Myotis brandtii
ATTTAAAGGGCCAGAAGATTGAGAACCACTGTCTTAGTCCCTTCTCAGCTCTCTGCCCTGCCCCAAACAAGAGGAATGGATGTGTGGATAGAAAGATAGAGAGATAGAAGGCTGGGTACCATGTTGAAGGCCTTTGGATAGAACAACTGTCCACTTTCTAGCAAGTTCCTCTATCAATTCCCCTAATATGGCCATTTTGTTTGAACTTGATTTTTGGAATATCTAACTTACTTATATTTAGAGGCAAGGACCAAAGCAGCTTCCCAATCCAATTAGACGTAATTTGAATTGATCATTTTTGGATTGTGTCATTGCTTTCCCCTATGCATAGTTTTGGTTTAACTACACAGATACAATATTTGATGAAAATATCTCAAATAGGCAGCTGATGGCAGTGACGAATACTGTCTGAAAATAAAATAGTTTAAAAATATCAGACAAGGGAGAGTGTAGGAGGCAAAGAGGGAGGGTGAGCGGTTGGTGAATATAGGCAGCAAGGCGATCAGGACTCGGGCCTGGAAAGGCTGGATGGAATCCTGGTAGGATTCCAATGATCAGGATCAGGAGACAATAGGATGGAAGGTTTTGAAAGAAAGAGGGAAATGGTGTTGATCATGTCTGGAAGTAAAACATTATATTAAATGATTACTCATGATTCTTTCTTGACCTGCTATTCATTCAACTACAATTGATTGAGAG
>NW_005301361.1:0-699 GCF_000412655.1 Myotis brandtii
GGAATCGAACCGTGATCTCCTGGTTCATAGCCTGAGCCACGCCGGCTGGGCAATGATTTCTTCTTAATTTAGCTTCTTGTTTAAGACTAATGATCCTTCTCTTATTTTCAAGAAAATGTTTTAGATGATTGTTTTTAAACATTTGTTATTTTTTGCTATTGTCTACTCTTTCCACTATTCAATATGACAACGACTTGCAGTTATTAAAATAAACTGACAGTTTCAATAATTCAGCTCTAAGTGTAACAGTTATAATCCCTTCAATGGTTATAATATTTACTAATAGTACTACAAAATAAAATGTACTATGGAATAATCTAAAAACTATGACTTTAAGTAGAAGACTATTAAGACTATATGGAGTCTCAAAAAAACAAATTTAAGTATCTGATCCAATAAACTATCTTACCCAACTTATAAATCATGAGATTGTCACTTACGGAAATAGAATTAACAAAAGACTGAAGCAAAATATCTAAATCCAAAACCAGTGAACAAAATATATCACATTTGAACAATAAACTTAATGTTCTTCTAGCCAATCATTTCTCAACATCCCTGTCAAACTATTTTAAGGGTCTGAAATCTTGCTCTATAAAAAGCAAGTTCCCATCATCTGAACTACCCGAGGTTCTATCACAGTAGTTACTGAAGCGCACGCCAAGTTTCAAATTTTTGTTTCCTACTAATACAAAAAAA
>NW_005301362.1:0-699 GCF_000412655.1 Myotis brandtii
AAAAAAGACATACATAAATGTTCAGAGCCATTTAATTTGTAATAGCTAAAAATGGGAAATAAATCAAATGTCATCAATTGTGGTGAGTGCAGAAACAAAATATTACTCAGGAGTAAAATATTGACTTATGCAATAATATGGATGAATTTCAGAGTAACTACAGTAAGTAGAAGAAACAAAACAAAAATAGATTTTACCCCATATGATTTTATTTATATAAAATTCTACAAAATGTAAATTATTCTACAGATCTATAGTGCCAAATAACAGATAGGTGGTTGCCTCTTGCAGAATGTTGGGGACAGTAGCAAGAAGGGGGAATGGGAGGGATTACATAGATGCACAGAAAACTTTTGAGGATTGTAGTTTTGTTCATTATCTTGATTGTGATGATGGATTAATATGACAAAGCATATTAAATTGTACACTTTAAATAAGTACAGTTTATTATATATCTACTATATCTCAATGAAGCTCTTGAAAGCATATCAGAAAGCAGAATGCCTACATTCATTACTCATCAGAAATTTACAAAATTTCTGTTCATCTCTTTCTTGTCCAACTCTTCTCTGTTTCCTAGTCATGCCTTGAGAGAAACAGATTTAAGACTTCTAATTCCTCAATTTGATAATTTTACTTTCATTTTATAAATTTAAGTTCAAATAGAATTTACAGCAATAATTAGACATGTCTAAGTCT
>NW_005301363.1:0-699 GCF_000412655.1 Myotis brandtii
ACACTCACTCAGACGGGGACAAGGTAGACTCACAACTCACCTCACGTGCACATGTTTGGGATGTGGGAGGAAACTGGAGGCCCCAGAGAAAAGCCCTGCAGACATGGGGAGATGGTGCAAACTCCACACAGACAGTGGCCCTGGCTGCAAAGTGTTTTCTTTTTCTTTTCTTTTCTTCACATCCATGTTATAACAAAACCACATCGAACAAGTCTATGTTATTGGAGGGTCTGCTGTTCTCACTGGTGACAGGCCCTCTGCCTGGGTCTGGGGATTCAGGAAGGAATATAGTGTCCTAGAGAGGTACTGTAACTAGGACACAGAATGCAGAAAGAGCACTTCAAAGGATTTAACACTCCTTCGTGACAAAACTCTCAACAAACTAGGAGCAGGAGGAAACTGTCTAAACATAATAAAGACCCTATATGACAAGGCCACAGCTAATGTCATACTCAATGATGAGAAACTGAAAACTCTTCCTCCAAGATCAAGAATAAGGCAAGGATGCCCACCCTCCCAACTTCTGTTCAACATAGTATGGGAGTCCTAGCCAGAGCAATTAGGCAAGATATCCAAATGGAAAAGGTATCAAAATGGGAAAGGAGAGGTATCCAAGTGGGAAAGGGAGGAGTAAAGTTGTGTCTGTTTATAGGTGACAAGATCTTCTATATAGACTCCATTAAACAACAACAACAACAA
>NW_005301364.1:0-699 GCF_000412655.1 Myotis brandtii
AAAAAAAAGGTAAATAAGTGAGGTGATGGATGTGTTAACTCAATTTTGGAAACCTTTTCACATACATCAAGTTATCACATTGTACACTTTCAATATATTACAATTTTGTTTGTAAATAATACATTAATAAATCTATCTTTCTGATAACTCTTCAAGATATCAATTCCTGTCCTGCTGTAATCAATGATTTTATATCAAATTATTGCCCCAGATTTTATTAACAAGAATCCATGAACAGATAATGTCATTTTTAAGATAAATGTGTCTCTTTAAATATAATAAATAAGGCCAATTGACTTCCACCTGGCTCATTCATTGGACAAATCTCACCTGTGCCCTATCCATTTTTCTGTCCTGTCTATCCTAGAGGATTATAATATGAGAGATAGCACCATTAATTGAATTCCAAGCAAAAATCCAGATATTTACTCTTATTATCCCAGTTCCCATCCCATGCCTACAACTAACCCAGGGTGATGAAATGTGATGGTTAGTTTAACAGCTTATTCCAAACATCATGGTTGTACAAAGCAGTACTAAAATAAATGGCAGAAACAATTGGCTGTTAGAGAGACAATCAAATAATATCTACTACTCAAATATTTCCTAAGTATAGACTGTAAGCATCTTGAGAGCAGGTACATGTGTAATTCACTATCATATTTCCAGATCATATACAGAGCATGTAACACTGTAGGC
>NW_005301365.1:0-699 GCF_000412655.1 Myotis brandtii
CAAATATATAAGTATATATATCTATGTTTATATATATATGCATGCATAGTTTTAAAGAGTACATAATCTGTATGTTTTGTTTTGCAGTCAGTGGGTAATTAGAAATCTTTAAATATTCAATTTATATTTGATTAAAGCAACATTATAAACATGACTGCTTAAGTTTAGGGAAAAATGTTTAAATAATCTCTTGGATTTCATTGTATTGCTAAATTCTTAGCATGTCTGTGGGAAAAGAGCTTGTCACTATTCTGATGCTGACTTGGGGGTGTAACATTTTCAGCTGTGTTCTACAAAATGATTTTGAAAATTGTTAGGAGACATCATCATGGGTGTCTTCGTTGCTCAGTGGGAAAGTGGTTGGAGTCATATTTAGGAGCCGGAATTGAACACAGACTTGAAATTATTCATGCAGTATAAGGTGACTAAATGACAATTGCTCTGGGTAAAATAGGATAGCATTGGCAATGAGAAAAAGAAACAAAGATTAAACACACACATCAGAGACTTATCAGATGCTAAAATGACACTAAAAATAAATGTAAAAGCCGTTGCTCCAGAAGTGATTCTACTCTTTGGGATTTGAGCTTGCTTTTCCAAAAATAAATGAATCATTCTCACTATAATTTCTTCCAGAGGTAGTCTGGCACACCTCTGGCACAGACATAAACTTCTTATGGGGTTGACATTCCAAAGTTT
>NW_005301366.1:0-699 GCF_000412655.1 Myotis brandtii
ATAAAAACATTTGTTTTTGTTCTCTGAAGCATCAGCATAGGAAAAGAGAATTTAAAAGAAAATCCTTCTATACCCTTTTAGATTATGTTTTTGTCTATGCATAATTCACATAGTTCAGCTCATAGTTAATCCTCCATCCTACTCAAACCTGTTTTTCAGGGACTGCCTGAATGTCAGTGGTGATTTTGCACATTTTACAGTCACTTTCCTAAAGTAGTAAGTGGAAAAAAAATACATTTGCTATTTCTGGGCAGGTTTATTTTTTATCCTTCACTTGCAAAAATGTCCAAAACCCAAACTCACATTTTAGAGCTTCGATTTTTGGTTCTAGTTTTATTTTTAAAAATTTACAGATGGAATTTGCTGCTCCTGCTATCCCTTTATTTTCTCTCAAGCAATGTAATTTCTGGAGTGTGAATAAAAAAGATAAGAGAGGCGTGATGCTGGAAATATATTCAGGTAAAATTGTTTCTCTTGAATGTAAATTATATATTGTGATTCTGATATCCTACTAATATTAACTCAACCAATGGACAATTCTAAAGGTGTGTGTTCCTTGCCCTTTCATTTTAAAACCTTAGAAGGAACAATGTGCTATCTAATGGTCCACAGACCTGCTGGTCTTTTCTTTCGTTGCTCATAAAATTGACCAATAGAGCTTTCAAAATATATTGATGCCAGGCCCCACCTACAAGTTTC
>NW_005301367.1:0-699 GCF_000412655.1 Myotis brandtii
CAGTGAGCAGTGATTGGTGATCATGATGACTAACCTCCCACATTTCATAGGATATAATCATTCTCTTCAACTTGTGAGGTTTGCAGTGATGTTTATGTCCTCTAGCATTTCTGAGGGCCATTGGATCTACTAGTAGTGTTGCCTTTATTTTATTTTCTAACATTGCTTTTATTGGTTAAGGTATTGAATTGAGCTCATTTGACAACTAGAAGTAATATATTATAGAGCCTTCGGCAGGTTACCCTGTCCCCCGCTGACTTTGTCTAGGCCCATTGTCAGCACTAATGTGTTCTTCAATAGCGTATAAAATTTGCTAATTTCTCATCTCTTATGTGAATTAGATGCCCTATAACAAAAATAGAACACTCGGCACATAAGTCATTGTTTAGAGAGCAGGTCAAAGTGTTAGCATCTGAACTGGCAAGTCTGAATTATTTCCCTTTTGAATGGAACTCCTGGCTAAAGTGTGAAAATAACATTTATTATTGTTAAGCTCCCTAACAGACTGGTTTATTCATGCAGCCCATCTCAGGCCAAGCTAATGCTGCTAGATTATCTTCCCAGAGGCTGACCTGAGGCTGACCATAAGATTAACAGCCCTCTGTTGTTTCCATGCGTGTGATGGTCTATGATATTCATATGTGGTGGCTTCACACGTGTTGGCAAACACAAGGTCCTCCAGAATGTTGAGAAGCCCCC
>NW_005301368.1:0-699 GCF_000412655.1 Myotis brandtii
GAAGTGCTTATTCAAGTCCTGTGCCCATTTTTTGATTTTTATTAAAAATGAAAAAAGAAACCCCAAAGATGTAATACAGAGTGGAAAGGATTCAGGCAAGCCAGATGCTGTGGGCAAATAGCCTCAGTCAGTGTACAGCAATAGAATGTATTTAAATCCTCTAAAAAAAGGCAGCTTCTACTCAGTGCCAAAGCATTGTCGCCATGCAGAACAGAGGTCGTGGATCTTTTGAATTTTCAACAGAAACAAGTCATGTATGTAGATTTTTATGTAAAAATGCACCTCCTTTCAATGTCAGCCATGGATTCATTAAGAAATCAAGATCAAAGAACAAAAACAAACAACCCTGTGTTGGCTATGATTGTGCAGGAAGTGCGAGACTGTCCTTGGGCCCAAGGTAGCCTCAGGGTATACTTTGCCCCCTTTGGCCACCACTGAGTCTGGTCTTCCCTCTCCCCTCCCTTTCCTCCTATATATTAGTTAAAATCTGGCATTCCTAATTCTGATTTTTAAAAATCACCATGAAACCCTTCAAGGAAACGAGCTTACACTCATTTTCAATAGAATGAACTCTGGCTTGCCTAGAAAAGGCTTGTCTTTCAGCCATGAACAGCTGCTAATACCACCTTTAATGTGAGATATAACCCATGCCTTCTGATGTTGCTTTTTAAAATAGTTGAATTATACTAGAGAAAAAAA
>NW_005301369.1:0-699 GCF_000412655.1 Myotis brandtii
CGACGTAAGTGCCAGGAAGGCGGCCCAGGGCAGGTGCATTAGGCGCCCAGAGGAGCCAGGGAACTAGAACACTTGCATTGGGCTGGATTTTGCCAAGGGGCGGGCGGGTCACACAGGCAGGCAATGTGAGAGGAGGGCTAGGCAGAGGCTGGGTGTTGGGAATGGCCAGTTACAGAACCAGCCTTGAAATCACAAATGTTTTTCTTCGGTGTAAAGTCTCCCTGTGCCCCACCATCACAATGCCATGTCTGTGTAAACCCCCCCTCCATACACACACACACACACACACACATTTCTGACTCAGCAGATCTGCCTGAGGTGGATTATGACGGCATTGCCTATTTCAGTTATCAGCAACGACTCCTGCACCATTAGAGGCATCGCGTGTGAGTTATGTTTTCTATCTCGTTATGCTCTAGAAAGAAAATCTCTGGATGGACAGGGATGGTGGAAACATCAACAATTAAGTTCCCCTTAACATTTTCCTTCCAGGGTTTTCTCACTTGAATCAAATTTTCATCACTTTAGCCAGACTGGGGAGTAGGCTGCAATAGTATTTTTTTTAAATCCCAAACAATCCTTTTGTAATTTCCACTCACCTTAGCACAGCTAAGGGAGACTGAAATTTTCTAAAGTAATGTTATTTCAGAAGTGTGTGAGTGGTGCTTCTGTTGTGGACACTATCCTGTATTATAACAG
>NW_005301370.1:0-699 GCF_000412655.1 Myotis brandtii
CAGCAACTCGGAAACACCAATGGGCCCATGAAAAGCTCACTGTCTCTAATCCAGGAAGCAGGAAAGGGGCAATGCAGCAAGGCAGATGAGTTTTCGATGATAACTGCTCTACTCCAGCCAAAACCCACAGATAAAAACTATGGTCTCACTCCACTCTCATTAGCAGAAGCTGAGTAGAGACTCTGGATTTCTACTCTTGTCAGGTTGCAATGAGTCATCCTAGGCCCCTGCTGGGATGGTGTCAGTATGAGCAGCTGGGATATTGACACTCACTGGGCAGTGAATAAACAAGGATGTTCCCCAGGATGTTTGTGGAGACCATGTGGGAAGCCAGATGTGACATTTTCTTCTCTCTCAGCAATAGCATCACACCCCTCTTTCTTCCTGTGGATTGATATCCACAGAGGCCTAGTGGAGAGGTAGGACCTTCTCTACCACTCACCAGTTAGGACCTTCTCTACCACTCACCGGGGCTACCCTCCGGTCCTTTCAGTTTAGGCTTGCTGAGGAGCAGTGGTGAGGCTCCCTGTACTCTCCCATACAGGGTAGTGCAGCACAGGTGTAGTGGGAGGTCATACTCCCACCCAAGCCCAGTGATAATGGGTTTCCCTGGAGTCTTTAAAGATAACTTGGAAATCCATCTCTAACGGCAATACGGTGGCAGTGCCTCCCTCCTTTCCAACAGGATCCACATCAGAG
>NW_005301371.1:0-699 GCF_000412655.1 Myotis brandtii
CTTGGCCCTGCCACTTGGACCCAGTAAGCATATCTAAATCTTTTTCAGATCAATATAATAAAGGAGTGATGTGCAATAAAAAAAAATTACATTAGAAAGATTAAAAAAACATTTTAATTAACCAGAAAATTAAACATACTGGAATAGTAAGTTAGAAAGGGAAGAGTTTTAATTATGTAAAATATATCATAGGCATTATGAATGTCAATGTTTTCTAATACTTTTTAAAATTTATGTTCAGCTGAGAGCATACTATAGTACTTTTAACAGTTGGAGTGCACAAAAGGCAATTAGGCTTTATCAGAATGCGATGAACCATGTGTTTGAGTTAATTAGTTATCTTTGTGCCTAAAATGTTTTTCCTAACTCCTTTGTCATAGTTTTGTCACACTCCACACCTTCTCCCACTCATTCATAGCCCTTCATACAGCTGAGGAAACATTTTTAATACAATCCAGTTTAAATACCCAATTTAAAATGTTTCCTCTGAATAAATAATTAAACCTATTTTTTTTTACAAAGTAGCTATCAAGTAATTTTTCACTAATTATAATGTCAATGTAAGAAATATTCAGACCTATAGATAATTTTTGTGAGCTTATTTGAGCCAAACTGTTAACAATTGCCAGGAAGCAAAATCTTAACGAATTGAGATAATGCTCCTGAGAATGGTAGTTTTGCACCTTATTTTATATATTA
>NW_005301372.1:0-699 GCF_000412655.1 Myotis brandtii
GCTCTACCCACTGAGCCAAACCGGTTAGGGCCTCTTCCCTTTTCTAATAATATTTTACTTTTTACTGCTTTAAAAAGTAAGGATCTGAGGATCTCTGCTTAGAATGAAAATTCTGAGTTTGTATGCATAATTTTGTCAACCTAGATCCCTCTTGGTCTCAGTTGTCTTCTGTGAGATTAAAATTGTCCAAAGTGAATGTTATCATAATATGCTTTGGTTCACTAATGGCCTTAAAAGTGTTCCTAAATGATAAGTAAATTTTCTCTCTTCTTTTAATATGAAACATTTTGAAAATGTGAAAAATACCTCCAAATTTTTCTTCTTAAAATGTACATATATCCCAAACAAATTATATAAAGTGTTGACATTTTCCTATATTTACTTTAGAATTTTCATTAAAGAAATAAGATGTATAGAAACAAACGAGAAGAGAGAGAGGGGTGTGGGGGAGAAAATATGGAGTCACAGAAGTGAAGAGGGTATTTCTAAAAGAAAATGCTGGAGCCTATGTTTCTGAGAGGCTAGTAAGCTGAAGACAGAAGAGTAATAATTGGATTTGGAAAGGTGAGATTTTTGGTGAATTAAAGCAGTATTTTAAAAAGAGGGAGATAGAAACCCTATAAAAATGTGTTGAGGAGAGAATGGTATATGAGGGGGTGCTGTGATGTACACCAAGCATGTCAAACTCAAAGGCTAACA
>NW_005301373.1:0-699 GCF_000412655.1 Myotis brandtii
AAAAAAAAAGAATCTTGCATGTAGAGTTGCCTGGGGCACTAACGCAACCAGTGAGAAAGTAAAACAATGAGCTGTATGACTTCAAAACTCAAATTTCATTACGATAAAATGCCCACAGACTGCTGCGAACAGAAGTTTGTGTAGACTGTTCCCCAATATACGTGTCAAACTGAGTCTTGGAAACATGTCTGCCTAGCAGAGATTTCAACAGTGAGCTGGAAATGTCTAATAAGAATTTGCAACATGAAGGAAATGAATGAATGGGTGAACAAATGAACATACGAAGTGGCTGAGTCACAGGATCTATGGGTTGGAAGAGTTCCAAGGTACGCACCGATTTAGATTTTTGGTTTGTGCACCGTGTCATGGGAAGCTCACTACCTAACCAGGCAGACCTCTCCATGTGACACAACACAATGTGTGACCATGAGTCACTTCCAGAGGCTCCCATTTATCCAATGTATTTTCTGTTAGCAGGTATTCCCAAGGAGTTCAATACTTTAGTAGACAACACTTTGTTATCTCATTGTCACCAACAGTCCTGCGTTCACTTTGTATCATAGCTAAGTGCTTATCACAACCTGTCATTTTCTTACTTGTTTTATTGCTAACGATGGGGTTCTCCCACCTCTGAACCTAACTTCAGGAAGGGAAAGACCTTGCCTTTCCCCAGCACCTAAGCCCAGTCCCTACACACCC
>NW_005301374.1:0-699 GCF_000412655.1 Myotis brandtii
TATATATATATTTTTTTCTCATTAAGTTTCATGACAAGTTCACAAGTTAAGCAAAACTATCCTGATTCTATAGACAAATTGAGATTGTTTTAGAGAAAACATAGCACTTTGCTCAAGATGAAATAATTTCAAATCCTGACTTTGCTACTTTCACGTTAATAGGTCTATTAACCAAAGCCCATGAACATATAACAATTATGTTATGTTGCATCAATTTATTAAAAATGATGTTCACAAATAAAAGTGCCCTTATATTGTGCTCAATATGCTTTAACACTTATTATACATTAATCCATGAAGAATCACAACAGAAGTTCTCTAACTTTTATAGCTCCCCACCCCCCAGTGAGCTTCTACCAGTAAATCTCTAATGTAACCCTTTAAGGACAGATTAAAACCATGAGAATATTTTACATAATGGGTGGAAAAATGTTGCATTACCTTTCATCACAGGAATCATGAAGTTTACTAAATAGGGTTAATCTTAACAATCAGTTTTAGACTAATTTTAGCAGCCTATTTTTACTTTGGACTCTTTAAAGAGAAGGAAAAAATATATATATTTTAGGTTATTTGCAAAGAAATAGATTGGAGAGTATAGGCTGCCTATGTCCTTGTTTCATGAAATATTAAAGATTACTTAAGAGTCTAAAGCACATATGGCAGAAAGCTTATTTCCAGGTTTATTAAATGCACAGG
>NW_005301375.1:0-699 GCF_000412655.1 Myotis brandtii
GTTGACGGAGACCTTCCCTCTTCGTGACGGCTGTCATATGCCACTGGGGTGCCACTTACTCAACCACGCGTTGCTCCTCGGATTTTGCAACTGCCAAGCTGCAGTGCATACAGTTTCCGTGTGGGTATTTTTGTGTCGTTAGAGGTGGATCTGCCAGGAAGTGAACCAGGTCTAAAGTTCAGGGTGGATTTTACCAGGTTTTCCAATTTCCCCTGGAAGGTGTGCACCCGCCAGCACAGGTGCGCATGCCTGGCCCCACAGCCTCCTCAACACAACGCACCACACTTTCCTCGCTTCCTTGTTGTTCTCGGCAAGTTTCATCGGTGAGATAACTCAGTGTAGTTTCACTTTCGTTTCTCTAATCTTGCTTGTTCAGTACTTTCCGTATGTTCGAGGGCCATGTTAATATCTTTTTAGACACTTGTCTGCTCATGTCTTTTTCTCACATTGCTATCATCTTGTGTCTTTTGCAACCTTAATTTTAGAGTTCTTTGTCTGATAGAGCTCAGCCATGTGTCTGGAGTGTGTTATCAATATTTTCTCCCACTTTCTCAGTTGTCTTTTGTGACATTTTGTGAACAATTTTTCAAAACTGTTTATGGTATGTCCTCAAATGTGTCACTCTTTTATGTTATTGCTTCTGAATCTTGAGTCATCCTTAGAAAACCTTTCCCCATACAAAATCAGTGAGGAAGTCAC
>NW_005301376.1:0-699 GCF_000412655.1 Myotis brandtii
ATCTGTTACCTACCCTCACACCTATCAGTAAGTAAATTCAGTGAATTTAATTCTTTCACACTTTAATACTCCTCTCTAAAAAGTTTTCTGAGAATAAGAAATAGCATGCAAGTTAAGGAGTTTGGTCAGTTTTATAGTGTTATGAAGCTATGTGAGCATGCATTTAAAAATTCTCTCAACAGCAATTCCCTTTTCTTGACTTCCTAAGTTGTGACTTGTTTAATATTATCTCTGGAGACATAATTCAAATTAACTAAAACCTCACTTCCTAGTGATAAAGATATGCATCTAGTTTGACAATGAAATCAGCACAATACCTCCTGCCTGTAATTTAACTCAAAACTGTAATATGATATGATTACTTAGAATTACATGTGAATAAATTTGGAATATAATGTATTTTTGTGGAATAGTGTGTTTCCTGCCAATATCAAATTTAATTACCAAGAATGGATGCAAAAATGATGTAAAATGTTAATCTTTTCTATAACTCCTTTTTCGCTACTGGAATATCAGCAATTATTTTAACTCATCTTTTTCTCATCAGAATGAAGCACAGAACCTGTTAGCTCTCTAGAGCAACATAATCTTTAATGGCCATTTGTAAGCTTTCCATCACAGAAGAACAGAAGACCAGGAAGAAAAAGCTTGTTGGATAGCAAGAGTCAGACCATACAAGGAATTGAAACTGTCCTGAAG
>NW_005301377.1:0-699 GCF_000412655.1 Myotis brandtii
AAGGTATTCTGAGCTGAAAGCTCCTTTCACAAATGGGGCAGGTCTGGGCTGATGAGAACCAAAACCATGTGGACCCTTTCTGGGTGGGGAGGCAGGGAGGGAAAGGAGCATAAACAGCAAGATGAAGGACCCATCCCCCTGTCCCATGAAACTTGCTGCCCACTCCACTTGGTAGCTTCCAAAATAGTTCACTGAGGCAGGCTCTGCCTCATGTTCCAAATGTCAGGACTATAATTACTTCTCTCCTCCAAGGACCCTGACATTTGCAGAGCCCAGCTCTCGGAGCTTGCCTCCCACAGCCCGGACAGCCCCAGGAGCTCCGTTACTGGTTTAAACATGCATTTTTCTGAGCACAGACATATATCACGTTTATCAAAACATCTTGCTTGTCACGAGGACTAAAGATGGATAGGACAGCCCTGCCTTCCTTGAGGCAGCTTACAGTCTTACACTGAAGTTTGCAACCTGGCACAGCTTCCTGGCACCGATCTGTGATTTGATCTTCCCTGGCTAAGCTCCACCAAGCTTCACCATAGCCCCCTCCCCACATGAGGGCGTGGATGCTAAAGACTCACCTTGTGACCCTGGTCACATATATCTTGTTCATTTGTCTGGTGACAAATGGTAAACCCCTTGTCATCCTACATGATTTCACTGCTAGTCCCGAGAGGTGTGCCTTTTGCAAAACTGATCTTTCCC
>NW_005301378.1:0-699 GCF_000412655.1 Myotis brandtii
ACACGCGTGTCATAGGTTCGCCATCACTGATCTAAGTCCTGCCGGGGCCCTTACCCGCTATACCCCTCCTGACAGCAAAGGGGGGCCCTGCCAATTGCACCCTCAGGGCCATGCAGTCTAGAGTTTCCTACCTAAAGGGACAAGGCCCAATTCCAGGGCCTGGGTGGGCCACTTCTCTGGTCCATCCTCCCAAGGCATGGCCAAGGGACAACTGTGGATGGGGGTGTGGGTGAGGGGATAAAGCTTGATCGTTTGGGCCGCCCACAAGCCCGCACAAGCAGCCCCATCACCCGCAGCACAGAATTCTGAGAAGTTTAAATTCTGACTCTTCCAGGAAATGATGCAACCGTATTTGTTATGGAAGGAAGACCAGATCAACGTGTTTTGTTTAAATGTTTGCCAGCTTTAGATATCAATTTTATATACTTAATGGAGGTCTCATAGGCCTCCATTGGTTCTTTTGCCCCGGGCCCCACAAAACATGAGAGATGGGCTTATCCCAGTGCTGGAGTTTGCCGACACTGTCTTCAAGAATTCGTGCTAAAATCCACAAATTAGGGGAAAAGGTTCCCTTTGCACGAGGCTGGCTTTACACACGTTTTGTCTAAGACCATCCTGGGAGAGAGAAAAACAAAATGTTGCTTTCAAGTATCACTGACAGCTCCTGTCCCACTAAACTCCTGCCTCGGTGACATCAGA
>NW_005301379.1:0-699 GCF_000412655.1 Myotis brandtii
ATCAATTTGCATATTAGCCTTTTAGTATATAGGATGATACTCTTCTTGACTCTTTTTCTACCTCCTTGGATTGCTGAGGGCATTAAGCATTAAAAAAGGCTTATAAATGGTAAGCACTCACTGATGTTAAATAGTAACTTTGGGTGCTGATAAAAAGTCTGGGTTTTACTAAGCATGTTGAGAGGGCCCAGGAGTGTTTTAAAATACTTAGACTGTAATGTGGACAATAGAATTGTACAGAAAAGGTAAAAACAATGATTCTGATTGAAAAGCTACTTTAGAAGTCCAAACTCTTGATCTAAGTTGGCAAAAATAGATATGAAAAGATGTGAAAAGAGATAAACCAGACAAAGTGCTCCACATACAGTGAGAGCGCAATAAATATCAGTTATCATGACTATGATCATTTGCTCGCTTACTAATTGCTCTTTTATGTGCTTGTACCAGGTGATGATAGGTATTTGCTTAATATATAAGTATAATCATTCATCTAAATTGTTCATTTTCAGTGGTCCTCCTAGTGTCAGGTATAGGAAAGCAAATGGGTTATCTGATTATTCATTTTGGGCAGGTTTCTATAAAGATGAAGATGCTGGGAAAGAGCCTAAACACAATGTTCTTTGTGTAATACCAGATTGTCACTGGCAATGAGGCAGATCAAAACAGGCAGAGATAAAGGTGGGTGAGAACTATGGAGGT
>NW_005301380.1:0-699 GCF_000412655.1 Myotis brandtii
TCCTGGGCGCTGCCCTCCCCGCACCACCTTGCACCCCCACCGCACCCCGTCATTGCTTCCTCCCAGGCTCCAGCACCAAGGACAGGGGCTCCGCAGTGTGTTGTCACCTCGTCCAGCCAGTGCCTGGTGCACAGTGGGCGTTGCTGGCTCAGGGGACCAAGGCATTTCCTTACGCGACACCAGGCTGCCCCCTGGGAGCCAGGCCGTGTATGAGGGCCCTCGGGGCCATGCAGGGGACGGCTGGCCAGGGCCGTTTCTGTAGCTCTGCCCGTTACATCCCTCTGCTGGGGTCTGGGCCCGCCCCTGAGGAGCTTACAGCTGAGCCGGGGAGAGAGGATGCAAGACAGGAAAGATTATTTTTATTTTTGGAGGCTGAGCGTGGCAAGCCAGCATCATCCCAGGAGGCTGCGGGCTAGGCAGGGGGCGGAGCATGCCTCCTGCAAGCGGAGTCGCTGAAGGGTTCCAGGAAAGGCTTAGCTCTGCACCCCTTTTGTATGTTAATATTCTGCAGAGGTTCTGAGGCGCCGAGGTCAGGGTTTGGAGAAAAGCACGTGTTGAAATGTCAGACGACATGTTGGAAAGACAGCAAGTGGGACCTTTCCCGGTCACGCCAGAGGGGCTGGCTTTCGGGGCCCTGGCGGGGGTCTCCGGACCTGGGCAATGCGTTTGCTCAGAACACGTTCATGATAGGCCGTGTGC
>NW_005301381.1:0-699 GCF_000412655.1 Myotis brandtii
CCCTAACTCTCTGGACCTCCATTTCTCCATCTATTAAGCTGAGTGGCTGAAGTAAGGCAAGAGGAATCTTGAGGTTTTAGGGGTCCACAAACCCCTTGAGATTTTATCCAGAACAGCATCGGTGTGTATACTTTTCTGTAGATTTACAAACTTTACCACGATTGCAAGGCTGTCCAACTCCTCCGAGAAGTTAGGAATCAGCGCAGAAGATACTCACTAAGCTCGCATTCAGCTTGAAAGTTCCAAGATGCCAAGGAATCTTGGACGAGATGCCAATAAATATTTGGGCCTCAAATAAATCAAGATGTTTATCCTGCCTTGTCTGCAACATAGACATACTTTGAAAATGAAGTAAAATAATGATGTACTTTGAAAAGTTAAAAGTATTTCTCTCATGCAAGGAGGTATGACTGGTTTCTCAGAAAGCAGGCGCAGGTCTGCACAGGGCAGAGAAGCGGGCGGAGACCCCACTCCACCGCTCCCCTGAACAGGACGCAGTGCATGGTGTGATGGCCACAGGCCACCTTAGTAGAAAGGAGGGCCCCCTCACTGGGCCTTCAATGGGTTCTGGGACAGAAAGAAGAGTAAATGCAGCCTCCCAGGAGGGCAGAGCAAATACATGCTTTGTGCCGGAGAGTTCTCATTTTGTACCTGGCTTTATTCGGGAGGAAATTTTCAACTGTTTGACTCAGAAAAGTG
>NW_005301382.1:0-699 GCF_000412655.1 Myotis brandtii
AAAAAAATAAATAAAATGCATTGATAGCTGTCCTCAGGCACCACAGGCTTCCACAGGTAACAAGAGAGACGAGGGTTTCGAAGGCTGCTCTCCGGGGGAGGTTAGAACGATGCCAATAACCCTTTTCACTGTGACTGGAACTTTCCACGAAGGCACAGAGGACTTTTACATATTACACTCTGTGCAGAGGGGAAGGATGTGGAACAGACACATCCACACGGCCGTGGGCTCGTGTTGACGGAATAACCGGGGAGGGCAGATGTGAGGCCTTCATTTCTGCAGCTGCTGGGCCCCACCCAGAGCTCCGCCACCGTGAGCCCTGTCCCGCCGCCTCAGGATCCTCTTTACTTCTATAGCCTCTCAGGCGCGTGCCCGCCAAGCACATCAGGGCACAGGTTCAGAATTCTCCCCACAAATGATTACATGCAGTCCTGAGTGTAGAGGCTCTGGGGTCAGAGACGAGGGGGAAAGCATAGAGCCAATGTGCACAGCGACGCAGGTCCGCGTGGGGACCTCTGTGAACACGCCGGGCGCCCGCCAGGCTGTCAGGAGAGGCATCTGGCTGAGAGCCTCCGGGGCAGGACGGGAGGGCGCTCGGGACGGGGCAGGGTGAGCTACGGACTCTCCGTTATAACATAATCCTAGTGACTCCCCACCCCCTGCGGCCCTGTGTCCAGGCTGTTCTGGTGCGTGAAGGTT
>NW_005301383.1:0-699 GCF_000412655.1 Myotis brandtii
CATCAATCAAAGAGTACCAGGAGCACATCTGTCTTCAGACAAATAGGGTTGGTTGATACTTGCATCAGCTATTGTATTAGACTCTGAGAAAAGTAGGTTGGGTACTTAGAACCCTCCATCCTTTGAAGGTGTCTGAGTCTATGAGCTTCACTTTCCAGAAAGTCTTCAGAGCCAACTGTGTGTGTGAGACAGAGCCTTCTTCTGAGTGAGTTTCTCCATTTGTTGCCACCCTTCATGCTGACTCATCACTTAGAGGGCAGCTGATGGTGCTTTATAACATGTCTTTAGACCTGGGGCCTGATGGAGAGGCCAGTTTAAGGGAACAGGGAGCGGGAGACAGGTGTCTGCCCTTTGACTTCGGGGTTCCTGGCCACCTTACTTGAAATCAGCATTTCTAGGCTGACTTGCCTCTGAGTTGACCCAGTTTGGTGGAAAGGCTTCAGGCTGTGCATCTGGGCATCCATCTGCCCTCTCTGCTCTCTGCAATCACCTGGGACCGACAGCCAGGGTGTTCACTCTTAGGACAGTGTGGCCCCCTTGTGGCAGACATTAGTGTGTCCTGGGGAAAGGATGGGCTATAAAAGATCACGCAGAATCACAATGTTGGAGCAGTGTATTAAGTTGCTGGGGCTGCCATAACAAAGTATCACAGATGGGGTGGGTTAAACAACAGAAATTTATTTTCTCATAATTCTGGAA
>NW_005301384.1:0-699 GCF_000412655.1 Myotis brandtii
TTATTCAGGAAAATTTGCTTTGAATGGCATTCCAGGACTGATAATATGACAATCAAAACAGTTCTTCTGTATTTATTTGCAAGCTAACTGACAAACTTACATCAGTGAGGGAAGGTGGGCTCACTGATGCCAAAAAACAAGTAAATAGAATAGTACGGTTTCCATATATCTGAATAAGAAGTCACCTGATGGGGCTCTGAGTGGTCCTAACCATGAAAGGTACCGAAGGACAGCTTCTTCTGGCTTTCAGCGAGTGTCAGAGCTCTGACAGGCTCTCTACTTCCAAACCATTTTGTTATAATAACTGCTTCCATCTCTGCTGAAACACCCATTAACTTGATTCAGGTTTATCAGCCTCTAATAAAACATCACATCTCTCCCACAAAGATAATTGAAAGGAAAAAATGCCAAAAAGAAAAAAGAGTTGGGCAAATCTTAACTCCTTCCAATTATAATCAAGTAAACCAGCTGATAGGTTTCTTAAAGACAGGTTTGCTCTTTTATGGAGCTTTAAAAACCTCTTAACCACACTGACTGATGGCAACTTGTTTGGTCCTGTCAATATGAGGTCACTTAATCAAACTTCTTCCAGACTAATTATATTTTTTATTTCCTTTAACAACCTATTTCTTCATGATCAATCATATCAACTGCACAACCCAATTTTGTCACTAAGGCAACACCAAATGCTAGATCAAA
>NW_005301385.1:0-699 GCF_000412655.1 Myotis brandtii
AAAAAAGGAGACAAATGTACTACTCTTTGTACTATTTTAAGCAATAAAAAAAATTAGGTGTGTAGCTCTCATGATTTCATTTGGACAGCACCGAGCTAGACTGTGAGCTCCTTAAAGGGACGGATAGAGTCTTGTTAATCTCTGCATATAGATTCTGGCCCGTTGAAGGTGTTTAAGAATACTTCTCTGCATAAGATGAGTGAGTGAATATAGCTAAGTCTGAAAAGAACAGCGCAGATACTGAGAACAATGGGACCACAGGGAGAGGACATTAGCATTATGTCCATGCAAGGCCAAGAAGCTCTGTACAGAGGAAGTTAAGAGTTGAGCCTTGAAGCTGGGAGTGGCTTGGATATTAAAGAAGAAACTGTTGTATGACACTCCAAATTCACTTCTTCTTTCTGAACTTTGATTTCCCATACAAAAACAAAAGGGCAGGGTAAAATAACTTTGATACACCCTTAATAATCTATGATAAAGATGATATCCAATAGCTAACGATGACCATTCCATTTGGAATATTTATTTTACCCATGAGTTCATGTCACTTATTAGCTCCCAAGATATGTAGAGAGTCTAGATATGCCTGGTTTTCTCTTAAGGTTTTTCATTAGGTACATAGTTGGTTCAGATGATGAGTTAGACAAATCAATCTAAGGCCTCCCTCTAAGGCAGTGGTTCTCAACCTTTTGGCCCTTT
>NW_005301386.1:0-699 GCF_000412655.1 Myotis brandtii
CCATTCTGGTGTATAAATTCTAGCATATTTGTTTTAAAATCTCTCATTGCTTTGTGTCTAATAATTACAAAAGTATCTTAAGTTTTCTTAATATTAACCTGAGACAATATGCATTTCTTTACTGAATTCTATCTTAGATCCTAACATTGACTCTTTGGTCTTACTTGAGACTTATCTGTGGAGTTTATTGGAATCCCCTATATCCAATCATGTAAGAGATCGGTTGCATTGTATACTTGGATTTTGTGGGGCTCTAGTAATTCCTCAGGTATACTGCTAACATTTATAAGCCGGTATGGACACCATGACCAAAATTCAAGCTGTATCATCTGACCATGGTCTGATACACAATCTCTCAACTGAACAGGATATGAGAAATTCAGGGCATGAGGGGAAAGACAGAGAACAAGCTGAATAAATATCTTAAAAGATATCAGAAAATGTAGTTTTGGAAAATTGTTCAAAATTGCTCTGTTGGTACACATTTGCAAATCAATTCAATTGGTATACAAATCTATGCCAACATATAATTTCTAGTTTAAAAACATCTTCATCGTTTATAAAATCTTTAAGTTAATGTACTTGTTTTCCATGATATTCATAAGCTATTTTAAATTTTGCATGAAATTTTCTTTTAGATTGTTTATAAACATATTTATATACACACATATATGTATATATATCAGCATTATGATACTT
>NW_005301387.1:0-699 GCF_000412655.1 Myotis brandtii
CTATGCAGACACCCTAAATCACCATGGGCCACACCCCTCCAACCCCCGCCCTATTAGAAGAATATAGGCCAGGAGCCTGTGCTGGCAGGGAGGGCAGCATGGAGTCTCTTCTTCAGTGGGCGTGGTCCTCACTGTGGCCACGTGACTGCCAGCAGGCTAGTGTTGCTAGTGTCCGCAGTGCCCCAGCAGTTGGATCTTGTGCAAGAGAAAGAGCAAATGTGAATCCACCTTGGCTTAGTAGCTCCATATTGCAAGGAAGACACTGTTTCTATGAACAGCCTCATGGACATAACTTCCAAGGTCCTCACAGGGGCATGCCTACTGACAAGAGTCACTTCAAATTCTGGCTTTTTATTAGGTATTATGAGTATGCACTTCAGCCACCAGGGTCATTTTTACCATAAGCTGTGCTGCCTCCTAATGCAGCCGACACCCTGCCTTCATCAAGTTTCTAGAGAAGCAGAGCCAGCAAGTTAACCCAGGGTCAAGCTTGTCCTTATTGAAGGAGACAGGTTTTGTTAACCCTTTATCCACAAGCTCTCCTGGGGCTGTGGGCTAGTGAGATGCAATGATAGGCAAAGAATTCCCCAGAGCGCCTGATACATAGGAGACTCAGTAAATGTTAGCTGTGTTAATAGTGGCCTTTGCCACACTCCCTCTTGTGTCCACCATGACCTGCCCAGTTAGGAATTTATGATC
>NW_005301388.1:0-699 GCF_000412655.1 Myotis brandtii
CATAGGTAGATGCTCAACCACTGAGCAACACTGGCCAAGTTGGGAACCCCCTTTTTTAGGCACAGGTTGTGCTGCTAGAGTCCCAAGCAAAGACAATATAAAGAGTCAGGCTTGGAGTCTTTGTGAGTTTGGGTCCCGGCACCACCACTTACCAGCGCTATGACTTTAGACAGGTCACTTGGCCTCTCTGAGTCTCCATGTTCTAATCTGTAAAATAGGTATAATAATTTCTATTTCAAAGGGTGGGTTTGAAATAGATAAAGTATGTAAATCAATTATTTGAGCTTCTGGTATATGGTATGTTTTCACTAGTTGTAAATGTAATGTTTACATTGAACAAATGCAACTCAGGACATAATTGTAAGGTGACTTTATCTTTGCTTTCCACAATCCTTTTAAATTTATTCAGTGGGGCAAGTTCTTCCCCCACCCTTACATGAAATTTGGGGCAAGTTCTATAACTTGTTCAGCAAATTTCATAGTAAAAGTTCTCTAATCATGAAAATATCTAGTCCCTTGTTATAGTCAAGATGCCAGTCTATTTGAAGTCCATACTTTCTCCCTTCTGCAGCTCTGGTCTGCTCCAGGGGTGTCCAGGTACTCTCTGGACTCTGTCTTGTGGGTGCTTTGCTGGGTTCTCTGGAGGCCCGTACTCATCACTGCGATCTCTCCCTGCAGGTACCTTGATAAAGGTGAATC
>NW_005301389.1:0-699 GCF_000412655.1 Myotis brandtii
TGCTTTGTAGGGGAGGAAAAACTCTTCTCTGCCCTCTTTGGGTATCTGGCTGGGCCTAAGAATTAAACTGAAATAACATGGATTAAAAGGAGGAAATACAAATTTCAATAAAATATGAATATTTTTGAATTTCTATATGTACATGGGAAACCCTCACAAGAAAATAAAAGACCCGAAGAAGTGACCAGAGCAAGAAGCTTTTATATCTTTCACACAGAGAACCAATGAATTCGTGAAGAAAATAGTAATGATGTTAACTAGGATGATACAGGTCAGTTTAACACCTTTTGTTTATACAGCCTTCTGGGCTAAATTCCCTGTCTCTGGTGATAGCCATGTTTTCTCTCCTCCTGGTTCAGGCAGGCTCCCTCCACACAGATGTATCTCCTGCCCACAGGAGGACAAAGGAGGAACAGAGTATCCTTCTTGCATTGGCTGTTTCTTAAATATGTACCTTTAATTCAAAATAATTAAGACACCAAAGGGGCATATTTGGAAGTGACATATTCTGAACCCTTTCCATAGCTAGATAACTAGATCTATGCCCAGGACAAATGCCAAACTTGACAAGATGCAGAGAAATCTAATACAAACTGGGACTATCCTAAGCAAACTAGAATTCTAGTCCTAGCACTGGTAGGTACGCTAGTCAAGTGTCACCTCCAACCATTTTAATGGACCTATCAAGGTAACTAAGTA
>NW_005301390.1:0-699 GCF_000412655.1 Myotis brandtii
TAGATTGAAAGCAATTTGAGACTAGGGTTCATACATTATCTACTACAGACTACCAGCTGAGCATACCCATGGCAAAGTATCACCCGCCTTAGCCCTTTCGAACATGTGCATAACATAGGAGGGGTTCTTAAAGCAGCATGGGAACACAGTCTAGTGTAAGCTGCTCTGAAAGTGGAACATCATCCCTCTTCTTCCTCCTGCCATAGGACTCAGTTGAGTTCTGTTTTGTTTTGTTTTCTCCATATTTGGCTCTGTGAGAAGTCATCTGACCTTGGGGCCTATGCAGGGAGTAATGGGCACATGAGATCTTGAGGGTTCCTGTCCAAAATACAATGAAAAATAACAACTGACTGATAGACTTCTGTCAAGGCAGGCCTACTAGCCAGCTCTGAAAATACACCCAAGAAGTGAAACATTCCCAGAAGGCTCAGGATGAGAATTTTCCTGACCCTGGGCCAAAGCAGTGACTGCATTCATGCAAAAGGATCTCCTGGAGACAAAAACCAGGTAATATTAAACATACATTTTCTGTTAGGAGTTAGTAGTACACACTTTTAAAGAGAAGAGCTGACCTAGAAAGTGAGGGTGTGCTTTTAGGAAAGCTTATCTTGGTAGCCTTTCACTTCCATTTAGCCCTAGTCTCACAATGCATGTTAGAGATTAAGCATCCTCCCTGTATCTATGATATCAGAAAAAAAA
>NW_005301391.1:0-699 GCF_000412655.1 Myotis brandtii
TCCTCAGTGCCTGGTGGACTCTTTTGATCTTATTAATCTCTTAACTGTGACAGGTCTCATTACCACTACCACCCACCATTTATTGAGTACCTACTGTGTTCTAGGGCACATACTAGGTGATTTATACATTTGTATGTTAACCCCAAGATATAGCCCCTGCTAATTAGAGGAGTAGAATAACAGGTAGAGCCTTAATAAATAAAATTCGCCAGCTGACTCAAATTCAATTCAAGCCATTCATTTCTACTTCCTCTCTTATCCAACTTACTCCAACTAACTAATATGCCCTTCTTCTCTCTGCCCCAATTTGTTTTTTTGTGGAGCTACTAATGAGCAGGGAGAAGTCAAAGGAGGCTCTAGAGGAGGACTGGAAGAGGAAGAGGAGGAAATGGAGGAGGGGGAGGGGCAGGCAGCCAAAGGGTGGGTACTCTACAAACTGGGTCATTTATCTTGCATGTCCCTGAGTGGGTGTCCCAATTACTTAAGGTATTTTGGGTTCAAATATCTGTCAAGACACCTTTTTCTAAAGGACCTGCCGCATGCCCTACATCTGTCTTGTTTCTCAGCAGGAGATAATGATGTATGGTGCGTAAATCTTTGCAGAGTGCCAATTAATATCTGGTCTGCTTCTCTGAAGTGATGTGAGCACTGACTCCTCAGGCTGGGTTCTGCTTGGAAGCCAGGGGAATGCCTGCTCCT
>NW_005301392.1:0-699 GCF_000412655.1 Myotis brandtii
GAGAGAGAGAGAGAGAAAGAGAGAAAGAGAGAGAATGAATATGAATGAATCCTCCTGCTCTCTCTGTTCAGGGACTTGTAGATGGGGAGTCAGAAGGAAACCCAGAGATCAGGAAAAGGGGCACCACTTCTCACCTGCCTTCTGCCCCACCTGCCCCACACTCAAGGACAGAAGGCAGGTGGAACCCTAACCCAGCCTGGGCCCTTTTCAGAAAGCCTACCCAATGGGCTTCTAACCTGCCAGGACTGCAAGTCTGGCCCCCACTGTTTATGGAGCCAAGGGGAGTTTCTCAATGTCAAATTGCCTGAGGATTGTGCTTGTCTATGAGGCCAAATAGAGGGGCTCATTGGCATTTGTAAAAAACACCTCAACAAAAAATGTCCAATCCAGCGCTGGGTGGGTTTTGTGTCTTCCATTTGAATTCGCGAGTAGAATAGCTTTTAATCTTTTAACTCCTGGGTTCTGAAAGGACGCCCCCTGAGGGAAGGGCTTCCTGGTCTGTGCTGGAAGGGGGCTGTCCCTGCCTCTAAATGCTTCTCCTCCCCAGAGTAGAGACCAAGTTAGATGCCCTGTCCCTCCTATTTCCCCAGAGGTGGGGAGGACTCAAAGCTTGTTGCTCAGGCTTTGGGATAACAAAGATACAGGAAGTCCTTAGTGTTACAGCAAGCCTTCCTGGATCAGACCTAGCCAGAGGTCAGC
>NW_005301393.1:0-699 GCF_000412655.1 Myotis brandtii
GTGTCTGCAGTAAATCTACAAATTCCTTTTTGAAGAGAGATAGCTCCAAAACAATGGAGGAAGCTCAAGAAGCTGCAGATTCCATTCCCTCAGTGCCCCCTTCTCTGTGCTTCCCCTTCTCAGGAGAAGCAGAGGTTCCCAGTCCCCTACCCCTGCTCTCTGTCTTCTGCTTTCCCTCTCAACTCTTATAAAAGCCCCTGCCTGCATTGACATCGGTAAAATGGGTTGAGGACAAAAAGCATCCCCATTTTCTCAAGATTTCTGGCACTCAAACCTCTTTCCTCTTTTTACTAGCACCTGTCTCACAAGTTGGGCTTTCATTATGGCAGGCAGCTGAAACTGGGTTTGGTTACAGGGACACATGCCACGTTTAACCTAATAAACAATTTGCCGAACAATGCTTTGTGATCATCACTGTGCAAAGTGATTGGGATTAGAGAAGGAGTCTGCACCACGAGGTGACAATGCTTCAAAGTAAAAAAAAAAAAATATGGTCCACAATATAAACAGTACAAATGCTAGATTGTGAAGTTTGGGAGACCTATAGGTATATGAGGCTATCACAGTCTTCATAAGAAAAAATCTTATCATTATACACAATTGCAGCCTGATGATTGTTCAGCTATTTTCTTCCCTTGGCCCAGCTACCTCTTATTTTGCATTGTCTACATAACTTTTTTTGCAAAGTGGTAGATGATA
>NW_005301394.1:0-700 GCF_000412655.1 Myotis brandtii
CTGACAAAGTCACTATACTGAGCAGTGTGTTTATTACTTCTCCCCTTGTTCTGGGAAAGTCTTATCACACATGATGCTAAGATAAACACTTTAAAAGTGCTGCTCGTTTCCGAGCTTTATAAAAATAGCACCGTTCTTTATGCTGTCATCTGAGACGCGCACCAGTAATTTATAAGAGAGTTTATTACAGTTCTGTTTATAAGAGCAAGATCTGGAAACCAAGGCCAGGACAGATGCGTGAACAAGGACAGTCGTGGTGCATTCACAGTCACACAGGGAGACGTTACACGAAAGGGAGACCTGCGAACCGCCCACAGCCTTGGGGGGAGCTCAGACAGAATGTGGGTGCCGAAGGGGGTGAGGCTGTCAGCAAACCCACGAGCTTCCTGCCGCGGCCGCGACCCACCTCCCCTGTCACCTCCCAGTGTCACACCAACCTCCCGCCCCCGCCCCACACACACACTGGGACACCCACTCGCCGTTTCTTCTTATAGAAGCTGTCTGAGCTGTAATTCACGGAGCACAGAACTCGCCCGTTTAAAGTACGCCATTTAATGGCTATTAGTATATTCACAGAATCTGTGCAACCATCAATCACCATAACCAGTTTTAGAATGCTTTTTAATATATTTTTATTGATTTCTGAGAAGAAGGGAGAAGGAGAGAGAGAAACACTAATGTTGAGAGAGAATCATGGATG
>NW_005301395.1:0-700 GCF_000412655.1 Myotis brandtii
AAGGTTGAGAACCACTGCTTTAGATGATGGGGAAGGCAAACTACTTTCAACAGCACACAGGTTTTGCCTTTGGTGCTAGTTGACAAGCTGTTCAAGTAAGAAAATGTGTGTGCATTTGCATAGATTCACCACCAGTATTAGAAAGGTAACTAAAAAGCCATATTTTACTAATGGTGGGGTATCAGTGTCATGTTGACATTTTGAGACTAGCATTAATATAGAGAGAGCCTAGTTATAAATGTTAGCATTACATGGCATTAACCTCAAATGATTTAATAGAAACCTTTCATTTATCTTTCAAAACAACTGAGTTGTAATACCAATCTTGAGTTAAGTGAAATTTCAAGTTATTTAAATATCTTTGTGGCTCTTCTTTTTCAAGCTCCCAATTGAAGACTTATGCAATTTAACGTCCCAGTCATTGCCCATTGCACAGACTTCAATAGTACCTGAATCTACAGAAGACATTCTCTTGAATGGTTTTATTTCATTAGAAATGGAAGAAGAAAAAATAGAAACGGCACAGCAGGTGAGCGGCAATATTGTTTCTAAGGATGTTTGGTCATTTTAAATTAATGTCTTGATACAGGGCTAATAAAAAAGATCCTAATTAAAAGTTCTGAACTTTTGAAACTATACAGGGTGGGACAAAAGTAGGTTTAGAGTTGTTTGTATGGAAAATAATTAATAATAATACAAG
>NW_005301396.1:0-700 GCF_000412655.1 Myotis brandtii
AAATCTGGCTGAATGGAAGTCCTACAACTAGGGAATTCAAGAAGCAGCCACATCGAGACTGAAGTTGAAACTGAAGCTCAGAGAAGACAACTAACTCATCTAAGTGTTTCCAGAGGCTATGATCATGGCCTTATCAGGCCTTAATTTTTTCAAACCTTGCTAAGTTTCAATGGTGAAAATACTATCATTTTCTAAATTATTTTTGGGTGATGTTGGATATTTCCTTATGTTTGCCAAATTGATTACAACTTCCTTCTTTCTGTCCTTTAACACCTTTCAGGCCTTTCCAGTTGAAACCAGGGATGTTAACGAGATAAGATAGCCCAGCGGCTTCCTATGAGTCAGATATCTGTGTCTACATCTGAGGTGTCTGGCCTCCTGCAGGAAGAACTGAAAAGACATGCCCAAATACCTGGAGGCAGAGTGGCGTCTTTTGCATTTAAACATGGGACACGGGCAGAGAGGACATGGGTTGAGAATTATAAGCAGGATCCCTGTCATTAGAAGGCACACAAATGCCCTCCTGCTGAAGAGCTCAGCTTTAGTTCAAGAGGCCGGTAAAAGTCCTCTCTGCTTGGGGTGGATGCCCTACAAGGGTGAAATCCAGTCTTCTGGAACTGAGCCAGTCTCTCCTAATTAGCCCTGCCATGTGGGTGAGATGAGAAGCTTGAAATCTTCACTGAGCCTTACCTCCTGACTT
>NW_005301397.1:0-700 GCF_000412655.1 Myotis brandtii
AATTAGCATATTCCCTCTTTATTAGATAGGATTTCCAGTCTATGGAGTATTTTACCTGTTACACTTATTCCTGGACAGAGTGCCATTTCAGAATACAAGGAACCCAAACTCAGTTTGTATGAGATGTTTGAATGACTTTAGAATCCTTTGGACTCTACCACACTAACATGCTCAGATGCCCAAAACAGTGGTGGTGGTGAGGAAAGAGGGGCATGGACAGAGGGACCCTACAATTTCCTTTTCCCAGTCTCTATCCTAATTTTATTTTACTAATTCTTCCCTATCTTCCTAATCACAGTTTCCTCTACAATTGCTGGGGATGCTTTTCCACTTGGAAAAGCAGCCAAGGAACTTTAGAGAATGGAGCAAAGATCTGCACAACTGAAAACAGCAAGACCAAGGACTGGGTACATATGTAAGTACAGGCATCTCCACTCCCAGCTGTTGCTTAGATAGCAACACAGCTCAGAGGCCTAGAGGCTATTAGTTACTGTCCTCATGAGTGTTTCTATTTAGGTGCCTATCCTAATGTGGGCAGCAGGCCGCTCTGAGAGAAGTGCAGTGCATGGAAGAATGGGGCCTCCTAGTCTATCCAAGTCGGCCTGGAATTCCAGGCTCTGTTACTTATCAGTGGATACGTCATTGGGCCTCACTGGGCCTTAATTTTCTTTTTTTTTAAATCCTCACCCAAGGATATTTT
>NW_005301398.1:0-700 GCF_000412655.1 Myotis brandtii
TGTGTGTGTGTGTGTGTATGCTTAACAAAAACAGGCATCACAATATGCATAATGCTTGGCCACTTGTATTTTTTATTTAATACTGCATAATGAATATCTTTCTATGTCAATACATATTGATTTATATCATAAATTGATCATGGATAAACTGTAAGTTACTTTAACCAACCCTATTGATTAGTATTCATATCCCAATATTTTGATATTATAAACAACACTGTGATGAACATTCTTGCATACTTTTTAGTTATTTCCTGAGGGTAAATTTCAATTATTTTATGCAGGTAAATTCCTTAAATATACACTTTTTGAGTCACATTATATATAAATTTTAAAGTATATTTGTGTACATGTTTAATGCATATTACCAAATTGCCCTTCAGGGAAGTCATACAAATTTTCACTGCTATTGGCTGGTATTAATAGAGAATTCTGATGTAAGGGTAAAACCAACAGTTGATTTTTGAACGATTGATTTTTAAAGGTTGATGGAATAGATGAGAGCATTGACAAATATGATAAAATTCTAAAATTTTATAATTGCAAAATGAAAAAAACTAAAGTATACAATTTCAAATAATTCATGTTATAAAAATTTACTTAGTATTCATAAAGAATTCATGCAAATATTTAAGAATACCATGAACCTTTTGGAATTAAACTGACTAAAAATAGGAGTAGAGAGTTCACATAAGAGAAA
>NW_005301399.1:0-700 GCF_000412655.1 Myotis brandtii
TAAGTCCCCTTGACATGTTCCTTTTCCGCCAGTCCCTGCACCCAGTCTCCTCCTGAGGTTCTGGGAATGTATCTGGGAAAGTGTATTTACCATTTTCCCTGATCTTCTTGTGCCCCTAATACTTCTACCTCCTTCTTAAGCATAGAAATTTAACTTTGCTCCAGACTCTGCAAACTTTCATACACACACGTGGGAACTCAGTTTAAAAGGTCTCCCCTGTTCCAAACACCCATTTCCCTTAGTAGGGTATTATAATTAACATTTCCTAGTTACAGAATAAAAAGGATAACTAGAGAAACAAAGAATGTAAGAGGTAAACTCTGAACTAATGTGGGTTCTGGACATGCTGTCCCCAAATAGGGCATCTTGGCATATTGAATATTTTAAGCTAAAGGAGTCTGGAAAAACAGAAGCAGAAAGGTGACTCTGATCTTCTCCCACAACTTCTCCCCAGAAACAGGTCATGACTTCACAACTTCTCCTGAGAGAGGTGCCTGCCCTCTACCCAGAGGAAAGGAGGATCCTTATCTCTCAAGACAAAGGGACCTGCCAAAGTATTCACACAAACAGACCTGGCTGTGTTCCCCCATTTACTACGCTTACCTCATGCTCCTTAACCTATCATATTCATTCCTGACTGTGCAGTCTTCTTCAAGCCTGGCATAAACATACTCAGATCTGTTTCTTCAAGCCTCCATGT
>NW_005301400.1:0-700 GCF_000412655.1 Myotis brandtii
CATTTGTACATGAGCATGACGTTGCCATGCGAAACGCCATGCGTCTGGTTGGCACATCCGGTCTGACTTTATGTCAGGGTGTCTGTCTAAAACCTTAGCAGGAAAACATCTCAGCAAAAGACAGAACTCGGGGTGTATTTCCTCCCTGGAATTCTTCTAATGTTTTTGGTAACCTTAACACCTTTCCCCCTGTCAAATCGTGTGACATTGACCAAGACAGCAGATGGCAGCAGCCAAGCTCAGGGCTCTTCCCTGCTGCTCCAGGAGCTCAGCTCCCTTCTTGGTGCTGGAGAGGCGGGTGCATAACACGCTTAGACTGATCAAAGAGGCATTTTCCAGGGACCACGCTGAAGAAACTGTAAATCTGACTCAAACCAAGAAACCATTAGTCACCCATGTCAGGGATCCTACATCAGCGTGTCAGCTCATCACCAGAGCTTCAGCCTCTGAATTCTCTTCTGACACCTGCATCCGATGCCCAAATAGGAGACCTATTCTTGACTCTGCGGCAGGTGATAAGAAGAAAGGAGAGACCAGCTGTTAGCCAACTTATTGCCCATTCATGCTGATGCAGAGGAAATTCCTGCTATAATAATTTTATGTGTATTAAAGAACAATAAATGCCTGCATGTTTAAGTGATGATGGAATTAAGATTACTTTCGTTTTTCATCTAACCCACATTGATGATGCCGGTGGTGA
>NW_005301401.1:0-700 GCF_000412655.1 Myotis brandtii
CTTAAATTAATAATGGCCATCATTTATTTAATGCTTACTAAGTATCTGGCACCAAGTAAGTAATTTTTTACATATAGTCTTTCTCCTTCAAGTGAGTCTGAGAGGCAGGTACCATGTGCCCATTCTGCAGATGACAAGTGGAAGGCTCAGAGGGTGTCAATCATCTGGTCTGACAGCTGTGCCAGCACCCACCCACGTGGGAGAGTCCAGAGCCCCGCCCTCCGCCTCTGTGCAGGCTGCCTCCTCCTGCACTCAGGGCTGTGGCTCGGCCCTCTCTGTTCCTTCGCTCCATTTCCCAGGCTAAGAGGCTGGTTTTTAAATGTCATACAACCATGAGACGGAACAGTTTTGATCCCTAAAGCTTTAGCCCCACAATTGCCTTTTAACAATGAATCTGTGAGCCTTGGCGTCTCAGACAGATTTCAAAGGCGGTAATTGCGTCCTGCCCATTTTGACCTACTCCGAAGTAAAATCTTTGGAAAGGAAAATCACGGAACGAAAGGTTTCCGGCTACAAGGACCCTTAGAGACCACCCAGGTCAGTGGTTTCAATGCCCGGAACAGCTGGCCCCCCTGGCAGACCCACACAGCCACCAACGCCACCTTCGTGGGCTCCCTCTCTTGTCCCTTCTTGTGTTTCTCTCTCAAAGTAGCTTTCATAATGATAATTGATCATTGATTTTGTAATATCTCCGGTATCC
>NW_005301402.1:0-700 GCF_000412655.1 Myotis brandtii
CTAAGATTCTTTAGAGTGTCTGCATTCTCTGTCTTCACTATCTCTCCCACTATTTGCTCCCCAACCCACTGCAATGTGGCTTGCTCTCCCACTAAGCCATGAAGGGCTCTTTGCAATGTCACCAATGAATAAATTATTGCTAAATATATTAAACATTTTTTGTTCTTTATCTAATTGTCCACTGTGGCACAAAAAATATATCTATCATCTTATATGTATATCACCTTAACAGCACTTATTTTTGAGATAATACATTCCCATAACCAGGACAGTTAAAACTACAATGTAAATAAATAAGTGGAGGAAACAGTGTGGACAGCTAGGTGGCAAGTCACAGAAAGAAGAGAGTTGAGAGTTTGCTCCTTCCTGACCAGCTGAGTTCCCCATTATCAACCAGGACGCTCTCCCCTTGGAATCCTCTTCTTAAACATGCTCTTCCCTCGGAGTTCAGGACACCTCTCAACCCCAAGTCCTCCCCATATACCACTTCCATTGTCTGGACCTCTGTTGTCATGGCTAATTTCTACTCATGCTTTAGTCTTTGCTTAAACATCTCTTCATCAGGGAGGCCTTTCCTGATTCTCCAGGATTCATTCTATTCCCGTTGCTCTAGAAAATTTACCGCCTCTTCCATAACCCTCCTCACAGTGGTCATTGCTCACTGAGTGTCTGTCTTTCCTAAACTGTGATATTCAGGCGG
>NW_005301403.1:0-700 GCF_000412655.1 Myotis brandtii
TCCTCTCTGAAGTCAATAAAAATATTTTTTTAAAAAGGATGAGAATGAGTCTTTGCCACAAGAACCTTTCTGTGCTGCAAGTGAGCTCACTGGGTGCGGGCGTTTCTCACCTGTCTCCCTGCTGCAGCTTCCAGTACAGAGCCCACTCACTCACCCACACCGCTGGCCACGCAAACACCCGACCATGGTCCTGCTCACCCCACACCCTGCTCTGGCTCAGCTTGGCTGGGCTTGCGGGATCTTCCCTCTAGTCTTCCTGCAGTTTGCACGTCCTTCAGTTTAGCAATCTCAATCCTTCCTTCTCCCCGCTTCCATCAAGCTGTCTGCACATGCATGCACACATGTGCATGTACACACATGCACGCATGCACACACATGCATGCACACGTGCGCACACACATACGCACAAGCTCTGCATTTATCTGTTAGGAATGTAACTTGTCTTGTTCCTCATGCTAATACTACTAGGATGGCTATTGATTTGGTTGGTGTTCTTGGTACATGAGTATCGAGTAGGTCGGCCCTGACCCTCTCTTTCCTAACCCTGCATGTTTTTAGGCTGTGGCTGCGATCATACCAGGAATGTGTTTCCCTCATACAGCAGGAGCGTCTGTATTCACACTCCTTGTTAGCTGCACTTGCGTAGCACCACCTCCGCGTCAGGGACGCCCTCGTGCGTCCGAGGTGCACAGACTGAGAC
>NW_005301404.1:0-700 GCF_000412655.1 Myotis brandtii
TTACCTAAAAATCGGTACAGCGGTCTGGTAGGGTTAATAAAGAGTTTTAAAAAAGAGTGTTAAATCAAGAAATAACATAGCTCCCCTAATAACTTTCAAAATAAAATTGAGAAATTATATATAATTAAGCATATTTTTTTAAATTGCAGTGAATAGCAGAATTTATACTCATAAAAGACGAGGATGTCAGCAGGGACAAAAGATAGGAGCAGAATCTTTAGGGAACCTCAAAGGCAAGGACATAGAATTCCAATGTTTCTTTACCTGGATGCCATTTCTTTTCCTGGCTCTCTTATGGCCCTTATTACTATCTGCCTTGTTCTGTGATTGTTTTTATGCAACTTAAATCTCACTCTCTAAACTGTAAGTACCTTATGATTCTTGGCATTCTCAATGTCTATATACCAAGGTTCTGCGTATCTCTTCAATACCCACCTATTTGCTAAAGGAATAAATGAAAACAGGGCAGAATATTATTACAGTCTGTAAGGCAACAGATTTTCACCTGACTTAAAGGTTGCTTTATTGGTGTCTATATAAAGATCATTATAGAAATAAAAGGCTTATATCTGCTTTGACCAATAAAATACTAGTACAAGGGAAGTGATACTGTGTTTGTGCAGGGCACAGCTTTTAGGAAGACTGGAAGTGTCCACCTTGGTTTCTCAGAGCTCTAAATTGCCATTTAAGAAGTCTGGCT
>NW_005301405.1:0-700 GCF_000412655.1 Myotis brandtii
TTTTTTTTTTTCATCTCCACCAAACTGGTTGTCATTTGTGGACACGTGACCTACTCTCAGCCAATCAGATGCCAACACCCAGGATCTGGCAGCCATGAGAGAAAGATGTGGGAACAGTGCAAAATGTGCGCTACCCATAATGTCTTGTGACACTGCAGCAACTAAGGCAGGGCCAGTGGGGCTTGCACTGTTTGACAGAGGTACCAGCATCGTCCTCACTGGGACACTTCATTTGTTCCTGCTCAACCACCAAACATAGCTAGCTACCCAGCCTTCCTGGAAGTTCTGTGAGATAACTAACATCCATTTCTTTTCATCTTCTGGTATTTCTTTTCCTTTACTCTAAAGATTTATCAATGCAATATATGTACAGAGTTTAAAAATTACATAGAGGTAAAACATTTATGAAGAAAAACAACTGTCCTCTGCTTGCTGTCTCAGCCCCTCCCACCCTCTAGCCATGCTCCCCTTCTTTGTCAATTTCTTGTGCAGTTTATCTCCATGTTCCTCCATAATATGCTACCCTGTGAGTCCCTGATTTATCAGTGTCAGACATCATCTATTGACTCCTTCTTATGCCAGATGATGAGTTCCTCTACTCTACTTCTCCTCACCCAATCCTCCAAATGCAGTCATAGAACAATTTCATTTAACCCCACAGAGTATTAGCTTTATAAGGTCAAGAAAAAGATGATGTAGT
>NW_005301406.1:0-700 GCF_000412655.1 Myotis brandtii
ATTTTATTTTGAAAAATAAGTAAAACACCTCACTAGATTTTATAAATCAGGCAGAATGTGAACTCAGCAGTTGGAATGGAAACTTATTAATATGACAAAATGCTACAGCAAAAGTACTTGTAATTCTATAGCTGAAATTCTTCCATTATATTCCAGTCCTAGAAATATAATACAGCCAGAGAGAACGACATCAGATAAGACACCAAAATCATGATATATCCATTTACTTTTAACAAAACCTTCAAAGACAACAAACTATGAAATCCCAAACTTCCAAACAAGCCACTGTACTGTTTTGTCAAATTCCTCTGTGGTTTCAACTAGATTAAACAACTTTTCTCACTTCCTGTCTTATAATTAGATAATATCGCTATGGCACTATGAAGCTGATGTCAAGTTTCACCAACGGGGCTGTTAATCTTAGAATGGGGTAAAGTACCATATGTGGAGATCATAATGGGTCCCAGTTCGAGTGGTTTAAGGCCATAACTACTGAGTTCTTTCACTTACAGTTCTTCCACATACTGGGGCTCAGGTTTTCACTATGTGAAGGAACTAGTATGCCACATGAGAACTAGAATCCCAGAATACTACTACCAGAAAGTATCTGTGGGAAAAATTATAAAATATAATTCTCTTGGAATGAAAGCTGTTCCAGACATGTGATCTACATATAAGTGCAAATGAAAGGACGCTTTGA
>NW_005301407.1:0-700 GCF_000412655.1 Myotis brandtii
TTTTTTTTTTTACAGTGTGCCTGCTAAATGCTAGATTGATGTGAGGGGCTGGCAATACCAGGGTAAATGAAAGTCTATTCCTTGCCTTCACCACTCATTGATCTTGCAGTTTAGTGGGCCTTTAATACCAAGGTAGGGCGTCTGGATGTAATTCACAGGGCACCGGGAGGCATTTGAATTGCCCAGGAGGCTTTCTGTGGCAAGTTATAGAGAAACTAACCCACACTGGCTCGAACAATAAAGCAGGTTTATTGTTCACCATAACTGAGAGGCTAAAGGTGGACGCTTCAGATGTGGCTCCATTAAGCCTCCAGCTCCGGTCTCCGTGATTCCCTTGGCTCCATCCAGCCCCTTCACCCCTCCCTGCCTCCTCCAGTGGCCAGTGCGTCCTCATGCTGGTTTCCCTCACGGTCACAGATAGCTGCCAGCAGATGCGGATGCTGTGCTTCTTTTTCACTCAAGTCAAGGACAGAGAGAGAGTGAGAGCGAGCATGAGAACAGAAAATTACTCCCACGATCACAAACGATACTCATTTCTGAGCTTTCTTCCAACTAATAGTCTCCTGGCAGACAGACAGACATAAGCAGAGCAAGGACAGTGGGCCAGGTACACACAGAAGGCCACCAGAGGGGAAAGCCCCAGTGCCTGGCAAGGACCAAAACTGGGAGAACAAGGACCTTGCCCCCAAGGTAACCTTTC
>NW_005301408.1:0-700 GCF_000412655.1 Myotis brandtii
AAAAAATTTCCATGAGGCATTATTTGTACTGCTTTATATATTTAGTCTTCATTTTAATTACCCACATATTTAACACTTTTTTGCTCTTTACTTATTCTTGCATCTTGGGCCTTCCTTCTGGTATTATGTTCCTTCTGCTTTTAGAACTTCCTTCAGAGAAGGTCTTTTAATGACAAATTCTTAGTTTTTGTTTGTAAATGTCTTTATTTCATCTCTTTTATTTGAAAGAATTGCTGCTGGATGTAGAAATCGAGGCAGGCAGTTATTTCTTCATCATGCTGAATCTATCATTTCTGTCCTCTGTTTTCCTGTTGCTGCTGAGAAGTCAACTACCACTTCAGCACTGCACCTCTGTTGTCAATCTGCCTTCTCTCACTGGCTGCTTTTAAGGCTTCTCTTTACCTTACTTTACTATATTTTTTCTTTTCTAAATGATGTTCCTTGGTGTAGATTTACTTGCATTTATTTACTTGGGATTCACTGGGACTCGTGAATCTGTGGTTTGGTGTCTTTCATCAGTTCTAGAAATTTTCTAGTCTTTATCTCTTCAAATATTGCTTCTGCCTTACTCTCTTTCCTCTTTTCTCAAACTCTATGCCCTCTATGATTCTGTAATTCTCTTCTATACACCCCAGCCTTGTAATACTTATGTCTAGATAATTCCCCTCTCTGTTTTCCACTTCCCTAATTTTCTTCTCAA
>NW_005301409.1:0-700 GCF_000412655.1 Myotis brandtii
AACTGGATAATAAAGAAATACCTAATTATAACCAAAAAAAGGTCTCAGAGATCATTGAAGGGATTGAGTTTTTTAGAAGTGGCTTGATTAAATTTTGATCAGATAAATGAAGCTTGAGATAGAAATTATGGGGAAACAATGAAGGGTTTCCTTTTTGCATATCTGAGTCTTAGAAATCATATTGAACACCAGTGAGACTTCACTATTGGAATTAAAGAAATAACCAGGATCACAGTGCTTATATAGTGGCATAATCACGTCTATATTTCCCCAGGAACTATCTAGTAAGTCAGTCTACAAAAATCTTCCTGTGCCCCAAACCAGCAAGGCATGGGCTAAGGAGAAAATGCCTGTGAAGTCATCCAACTTGGAGTCATGGCTAGTCCTCTGTCGCAGGCTAAAACAATGACTCCAAAAAGACACTCACCTGGGACCCATGAAAGTGACCTTATTTGGAAAATGGGTTTCTGCAGATGTAATTAAGTTAAGGATCTTGAGATGAAGATTATCCAAATGGGCCATGAGTGTCCTTAAAAGAGAGAGGGACAGGGAGATCTGAGAGAGACAGAGGAGGGAGAGCACACAGGCACGCGGAGGAGAAGCGATAGGAAGACGGAGGCAAGACTGGAGGGATGCGGGCCCAGGAATGCGGGAAGAGGCCCGGAATGGCCTCCGCTAGAGGCTCCCCTCCGTCTCCCCC
>NW_005301410.1:0-700 GCF_000412655.1 Myotis brandtii
CGCGCAGAAAGGGGTCTTCCCGATCCCCTCTCCCGGCTGCCGACGGGCCGGGGCGGCAGGATCCGGCGCTAAGCTCTCCGCCCAGCTCGCTCCCGGCTCCCTCTGCCTTTGGGGCTTTGCGCGCGATCTGTCCGACCCGCTCGGGAACTCTCACTCCTCGAGACCCAGCTCAAATGTCCTCACTTCCTCGGAGTCTTCCCCGACCCTCCTGCGGGCGCGGTCGGTCTCGCCGCTCGGCTTTTGCAGTCCCGGCGCCCGCCCGGTTACTCTGCTCCGTGCACTTGTTGGGGCGCTGTGCTTTGCTTTTTCCATCTCCATGTCCCGGGGTCTAGCGCGTGATGACGATAATAATAACCCATATTTACCGAATAGCCACAAAATGTCACGTGCTACTTAATGCATTACATGTAAAGGCCCATTTAACCTTGTAAGCAATTCCATAAGGTGGATTTTATATTTTCATATTTTATGCAAGAAAGAGTTGAGGTACTCATAAATCAATTTGCCTGGAGTCCTGCAACCTGTGAGTGGAGCTGGGAAACCAATTGAAGGCTGTTGGTCCCAGGAACATGTGACCGTTTCGCTAGAGAGCGTTTGGGTTTGTTAAATTTCTGTGTAGCTGGTCTACATCAGCCCCTCCGGTTATGGAGGCCAGGACTACGATACACATTTTATTTTACCGAGAAGGCTTAGCAAGGAG
>NW_005301411.1:0-700 GCF_000412655.1 Myotis brandtii
TACCTCTCCCTTCCTCTCTCGCTCTAAAAAAAAAAAAATCAATTAAATATGCCACCCAAACAAAGAAGAAAAAAAAAGGGGGGAAAAAATAAATATGCCATCTTGTGTCTGGTTATTATTGTCCCTTGAAACCCAAAGCTTATATCCAGTATGGTCTGGGCATTTCTTGGACTCTCTCTATTTCTTGCATCCCATTTCTCATTTCTCTATTTTTTCTCGAGTAGGTTGACATGTAAGGATTTTCCACACTGTTTCTCTCTCTTTGGATTTTCCTGTTTGTATCACTTTTATGGGGGATCATCCCCACCCCTTTCCTCTGATAGGATTTCCTAACGTTTCCCTTCCCAAGGTTAATTCCTACATGCCTGTCAGATATGTCCTAGTTGGATTGTTCCCATCTTTCATGTTCTTCTTTAATTTGTAGATTTCTATTTTTCTCAGTACATCCGACAAGAGTGCTTTCAGTTACATTATTTTTTATTATTTAAGAATGGCTCGGCATCCACTTATTGTCCACATTCTTCTTCAAGATCATCCTCGCTTCTTGCATTTTATATCCATTCATTTCCTTTTTTTATTCTTCCATTCACTTGGATATTTATTATTTTCTAATGATTCCCGCAAACTAGTTAGTTCATGGAAGGTATTTTTCCCCCCTCTAATGAAAATGTTTGAGCCAATTATTTAAATCTCAGCTCAG
>NW_005301412.1:0-700 GCF_000412655.1 Myotis brandtii
AGACAGGCATTGAATCTCTGAGGACTCACTTCGTTACTGGATAGGCCGTGATGACTGACCTCTATACCTTTTAAGAATCACAAGACTTATTCCCATTCTTTGAAAAGTTATAATTCTTATTAAAACCTCAAACAAATGCAGATATATAGGAGTACCAGCACTCCTGTTACCGTGAACAGTCAGTTGGAGCGCTGAGGAGTCTCCTCATTGGCCAAAATGGCGCAGAGGGCGGGTCTTACACTGAACGCGCCAAAGGCTGGAAAGATGAATGGACAGGCCCCGGCGCGTGGCAAGCTAAAAAGACCAATGGACTGGACCCGAGGAAGATGAATGGACAGGGCCTGAGCGGGGCCCAAAGCTCGAAATGTGAAAGGACAGGGCCCCAGCGAGCTGTAAGCTAGCAAAATAATTGGGTAGAAAAATAAAAAGCCCTTCTCTCCCTATTCCTGTAAGAACCACAGCTTGAGCAGGAAGCGGGGATGGTCTTTGAGACAGAAGTCTATCATTCTCCCAGGTTGAGCAGCACCAGAATAAAACTTCTTTCCTTTTGCATCTGCCTCATGAGTTTGGCTTTCCTTGCGGCAGGCATTCAAACCTGTGTTTTTCGTTACACTCCCATCCTGGATACCAGGTGGCTTTAGCCTTGTCAGGCACGATGCAAGAAAACTCTTGTTACACATCCTTGTTAACTCTCAGGGGG
>NW_005301413.1:0-700 GCF_000412655.1 Myotis brandtii
TGTGGATAAGCAATAGAAATGTCTTAACATAATTTTCACATAGAGCAAATTTCAAGATGGAAAGCAAGTCAAGGATAGCGGGTTGCTAAAGTTAGTAAGGCAGAAAAGAAAGGATAAGTAGTGTGTCAAACCATGGAACCACAATGGAATATTGAAAACCTATATTTGTAGCCACTAATATGGAAAGCACTAAGCAAATACCAAGCAGATGGATTCCAAAAAAGCCTCTAATTGGTATTGCTGTGTGTGACCACCTTTTATGTGTTTACTATAATATTGAAGAAGACTGGCTGTGTTGAAAGTGCCATAAATTAGGCAGACACAAGTCATTCTTTTATGCCTTTGATTATGGTTCTTTATGTCCATATCATATCCTATATACTAGGCTATAAGCTCATGATCTGAGTATGATTCACTTTTGTTAATGTCTAACAATTTCCAACACATCATCACTACAAATATTTCTTGAATGAGTACATGCAAGAATAAATCTTGTTCTAGAGACAGACAGGACTCATAGAAAGAAGGCTGAGAGCCCTGGTGGCAGGGGTGGGGGATGTTAGGGGATGATGAGGGATTGAGCAAAAGAAAAACAAAGAGAAAGAACTCATGGACACAGACAACAATGTGGTGATTGAGGGGTGGGGGGAGAGGTTTGGATGGAGGTGGAAGAGGGTATGGGGGATAAATAGTGATGGAA
>NW_005301414.1:0-700 GCF_000412655.1 Myotis brandtii
GGCCTTCGTCTGCTCATCGCATGTCTTTGTGGGAGAATCTGAGAGTCAACCCACACAGCATACTTTCTGCCAGAGGTTGCACAGCTCCGGGTTTCCGGGAGGAGTGCGAGGCGAGATGCTGTGGGAAGCTCCTCTCCTGCCCGGAGTTGGAAGTGCAATGAAGGAGCTTATTTCACACGCCAGGTTACCTTGATTTAATATGAGACGAAATGCAATCTGATATGAGAACTGGTAACGGACTAACAAATGAGTCAAGTAAAAAGTCATTTTAATGTAAGGTCCTGGCCATGAGGTACAACCTCCCCGGGAAAGCTGCTGACTACGCCCCTGAGGTTCATGGCTGCGGGACTTTTCTGGATGGGACGCCTAACCCTTCTCTCCCCTCCCCCAGCCGTCTCCGCTTTAGTGCTCACTTGTGTGTAATCCGAGTATTTTATATAAGGAACACTTGCTGGAGTTGAAACTGGAGGAAAATATGCCTCAATAGAATTTATAATGTAACCATCCCACACGTCAGACTAGGATTTATTGGAATAACATCTCCTACGGATCTTCCATATCCCAACGACCACAATCAGTGACGGAGATCTTTAAAAGAAAAAGAAAAGGATGCTTAGAAATGTTTTCAAGCTGAAGAAAGCTGAACTTATTTAAAGGCAATAGGATTATTTGTAGATACAAGGAAGAGAGAGAGAGAGAG
>NW_005301415.1:0-700 GCF_000412655.1 Myotis brandtii
TCCTGGACTGCGAGAGGGTGCAGGCTGGGCTGAGGTACCCTCCCCCCAAGTGCAAAAATTCTGTGCACCGGGCCTCTAGTTTGTTAATAAGTATAATGTTCCAAATAGAATTAGTGACCTGAACCAAGGCAAAGTGGTGTTTGAAAACATCAGAGCAAGCCCAAGTCCAGTTTGATAAGAACATAAGGTAGATAAAGAACTAGTCAGAAATATGATGAGGACGTAAGTCCATATAAGGACCATATATCTTACAAACGATATATTAGAAATACAAAATTATATTTAAAAGATGGGATTATGCATCAATTAGAATAAAGGAAAAATCATAGCCAGAGTTTTAAAACCTAAAAAAACATATTACTGTTGGCCCAAACAAATCAAACAAGGACTGTATGGCTAAAAGATAGAAAATAGAAAGTCATATACATTAGCATTATACACTAATACTTAAGAGGAACATCCCTTTGCTTTATATATATACATATATACATACACATAGAGAAATAGATGATAGATAGGAATGTAATTATAAACAAAAGTAACATAACAAGAGGGAAATATTGTGTCCAGAAAAATATAAGTAAAACATAAGATCTCAAGAATAATCCCAGGAATATTCTACCAACCTTCTTGGAGTATTATGAGTCACCAAAAATGATACTGTTGCCCTGGCTGGTTTAGCTCAGTGGATAGAGCATCA
>NW_005301416.1:0-700 GCF_000412655.1 Myotis brandtii
CATTTTCTAGATTCCATTTTGAAGCAAAGTAGTCATGTTTAATGCTGGGTCCAAGAGGGTGAAGATACGCTTGGTTTCCCTGATTTTTGTTGTCAGTTTGAATAAAACCCCAATCAGCATTTTATTTGGTTCTTGGTAAATAAAAGCTTAGTATTTTGTAGGTGGAGTAATAAGACTACGGTTCATGTGTGTAATTATATGTGTTCTGCATTATAAATCAATCCATTGTATTTTGGTGCTGCTCTCCTCAGGAATATTTTATTAAAAATGAAGGAAGACTAAGTGTATTCTACATCGTTTAAAAACCCCACATTTAAAAACGAACTCGATATTCTAAATGTTTATCAAATCAAGGAAGAAACTGATTTTAAAATGTAAGGGAAAATCGACAATCTCATAAAATCAGGGCATAGGGGTGTGGGCTTTTAATGTCCGTTTTCCTGAGCATAGGTCAATATTTTTAGTTTTTCTTACTATGAATCAGCTGAAGGACTCTTTAGGGATGATGCTGTTCATTATATCACTCAGCAGAAATTACATTGCAAAGAGAAAATTGTGATAGTATGATGGCTGGAAATATCTATGTACATTAGCATAAAACTACTCCAGTATTTTATCATGCTCATAAGTGCACATTCTCTGACAAGGAAAATTGTCCAATAACTCAATTTATAGATTATATTGTCCTTTTCCACGGGTT
>NW_005301417.1:0-700 GCF_000412655.1 Myotis brandtii
AAATCAAACCTCACAGGCCTTTCTAGAAATCCCTCCTCCTAACATCACACTCAGGGTGGACATAAGCCAAAAATCTCCACTACACCAGTGCAGGAGCATGTGGCTCAGATGAGGAAATCAAGTTCACACACAATGAGGCTGAGATAAGAAACCAGATGGACTGTTGTCTCTCTCCCACAGGCTGCCTATGGGGCCGATGAGTCGACTGTGGAACAGATCAGAGGGAACTTGGAGCTTGGGGTGCAGGGGCAGGTTAGGTAGCAACTAGAACATCACAGGCTCTAGACTCAGGAACCAGACGCATATGATGGTCTTGGGAAGCAAATCATTATATGACAAGGACACACTGAACGAAGATGGAGGCAGTGGTGAGAGGAAGGGTGCTCAGGAGAAGACGGGACCCCAGTAGCTCCAAGAATAGAATCAGACATTTGGAGGTGGGGAGAGGATTTCTGATCTAGAGGGAAGGTGATGAATTGGGTGTTCGACCGGGTTTGTGATGATCTGAGAAGTCCCTGTGGAGCTTAGAGTCACAGGAAGTCAGCTGCAGAGAGGTGGGACTGGGGGTGACCATTTGGAATGACCCAGGTAGAGCTGTTGAGCTGCAGAATGGATGAGGGAGATTGTACCAGGTGAGCCACGTACAGGGCCAACAGGAACTCCCCAGTTAGATCAAAGGGAGCAGAGAAGACTGGGATGA
>NW_005301418.1:0-700 GCF_000412655.1 Myotis brandtii
CCAGCACTAATATTTCGAAAGGTGTCACCGGGTGGGGGTTCTGAGGACTGATCAGAGATTGAGGGTTCCATGAGGAATTTAAGGGGAAATTCTCCTCTTGCTAAAAAGGTGATATAGGGACAGGAAGAAAAATGATGGCCAACTTTAACCAAAACATCAGACAATCGATTCCCTAGAGAAAGTTGGGATTTCTATGTGTGGTCCATGAATTCATAATTGTTAGGGCTGTTGAGGGGGTGACCCCAGAGAGGGGATGGAAAAGAGAGCTCCCCGGGGCAAAACCCTGGGAGGGGGAATGGTGCACGGTGAAAAGGTCATAAGAATCTGCGCCATCGGAGACTGTGCTGAGTGAGGTGGCTGACACCAGCTCCGAATCAGAGCGGGAAGAAAGGTCACGGAAGAAAGGTCACGGTGAAGAGCGCCCGGAGAAACAGGCAACGTTAATAAAAGCCATCTATTTGGAGACACAGTCAAAGAGAGTATTTAATTTCAGGGCTCTTGGAACATCTAGGCAGGGGTAAAAAAAAATATTAAAGGTTACCTTAAAAAATGCATCTCAAATGGTCATGCTTTTCTTCTCAAAGATAAATGGAAAAGAGTATAAAAACATGTTCACAGTTTTGAAAGAAAAAGTATGATCCAAGGACTTTATAAATATATTTTTATGCCAAGGCACAGAATTATTCATATGTGTGTATAT
>NW_005301419.1:0-700 GCF_000412655.1 Myotis brandtii
CTGAGCTAGAGGGAACTGCCTCATTCAAGGTACACTCCTCCCAAGGGGTCACCTATGGCTAATGATTGGCAGATGTGAAGGTAGGAAGGCCAGGCCCCTTCCCTTAATTCAGGAAAACTCCAAAAAGCCTTCCCAGCTCCAGAGCTGATAGTAGGATCTACTGAGGCCTCAGCTCCAAACACATCACAGGTCACCTTATCCTTCTGCTTGGTCCTGCCTCCTCTCTTCCTGGCAGAACTCTCTCATTCAACCTTTGAATGCAACTCTACCGCAGAGTCTGTTTCTAGTGAATTCAATCTAAGACAACCATCGGATATATTTTTATAATGAATACTGCATATAAATGTTAACTATATACATACTGTATTCAAATATTTCACTACAAAACACTCATGAAATTTAAAATAAATGTGGGAAAATATATACAAGTTGAATTTTTAATTTGTTCTTCTCACATCTCAATGAATTTTATTGTGCAACCTCTCCATCTAACTTTACACACACACACAGAGGAGGCTGGTCTTATTCAATTAATAAGTGAACGGGTCTATCTTAAGTATCTCAGGGGCTGTAAACATGACCTTACAGTGTAGTTGAGAAGAAAAAAACACTTTTACAGAACTACAGAATTGCATAGGGAGGAATTGAGGCATGTGTGTAACAATGCGTAAGCAATAGACACAACAAATACCCTTGGGCC
>NW_005301420.1:0-700 GCF_000412655.1 Myotis brandtii
TCTGAAAGAGCATAACTGCCTGTTACCTGTATCAATATGAGACCATTAACCTTGCTATTTCCTCTAGCATTCAAAGTAAGAAAGCAAGGCCAGACATTTTTTTCTTAAGAAAACATTTTATCAAATAAGTACATTAATTACATTTATTCAAGTTTAGACAAATCAGAGACAATGATTTATGAAATTGAATACTAAGCCCAAAGACATTCATGAGTTTCCTCCTTTAAAACCAGACCTTCAGTAACAAGACCCACTACCTTCCCATCTCCAAAGATTGAAAATATTATCAAGTTAAACTGATGAGGGGATAGAACAGAATAAACAGGTCATGTCTCAGAACCACCTGGAAAGTAGCTTTGAATTCCTCACTTGCATTAAGCACCAGAGAGTGAAACACTTTCAAGACAAGTATTCCTACATTCTTAGAATATGTACACGTCATCCACAGCTGTAATTCAAGTTTCTTATAAGAATTTAACTAAAAAAATGTTTTAACTTTTTAATAGTGCCAAGATAGTTCATCATGTTCATGTAAACCTCCACAAAAACTGCTTCAAACCCCAGCACACAGTGTTCTGGTTAAATATTTTACAGCTTTTATGTAATAAATGTTCATGAATTGCTTGATCTTGAATGTTCATTATGTTTAAAACAGAAAATCTTCAAAGAGGCAAGAGCATACAATGGAGTCAAGACAGTC
>NW_005301421.1:0-700 GCF_000412655.1 Myotis brandtii
GCCCTCCAGACAGCAGGTTCCTCATCTAGAGCCATGACGAAGCTGAACCTAAAGATCTCTAGGTCACTTTCATTTCTAAAATCTTTGGTTCTGATTGACTAGTATTCATAAAAGAATGGAAGGCTGTAAAAGACCTTCTTCTTAGACTTTCCCACTTGCCATTCTCAAACTTCATCTTCAGGCTGTTGGGCTTAATTAAATCGTCTTTGAAATACTGAGCTACCAATGCATGCTGACTGCAAATATACCGCAGATAAGCATTTGGTACTGAAGAAGGTCAAGAGCTGGGGTTCTTGTCCTCTTCTCATCTGGGCTCGGAACTCTGTGGTCTTCCCTTTTATTGTCCTTAACTCCAAATTGGCTGCTTGTGTTCCAAGATGGGTCAGAAAATCAGTATCGAAGTTGGTTACAAGCTGTCAGTAATTTTTTTTGTAACCAGACATTCTTAGTTTATTTAACAGAGAAGTGCATAATTACTTGCAACTTTAGTTAGAGCGATGGTCTTAAAAAGGTCTAGCTAGACAGAAAATGCTCAGACTTTCTAAATGCTGACAGTTGTCAAATTCACCTAGTTCATGGGCCACCCATTTCTGAAGTTATTTTTTTATTTTTTTAAATCCTCACCAGAGGATGTGTTTATTGATTTTTAGAGAGAAAGAGGGGAAAGAGATTGACAGAGAAAGAGAGAGAGAGAGAAAGA
>NW_005301422.1:0-700 GCF_000412655.1 Myotis brandtii
TCTCTCTCTCTCTCTCTCTCTCTCTCTCTCGGCTGAATAGGTGTGACCCAGAAATCTCACCAAGAGTAAGAAGTTAATGTGGATGCTTCTCGGTGCAGTAGATAAGTTGATTTTCCACGGAGCTCTCCTGTAGAAACCAGTAATTTGATTTACTTGGAGCCTTTTGAGTTTCCTTCATTGGTTTAATATCAGGGACCTAAGTGAATACAACTTACTTAGACCTACATGTAGAAAGTGGTTATGAAAATACACCGGTCAGATCTTATGCTCTGAGGAACATAAGTGCCCAATGATCCCAGTTGCTGCCCCTATGGATCACTTGTACTAGTACTGAGGGCATGTTTTCTTAGCACTGAGGGTATGTTTTCCATGTCCTCTTCCCAGCCAGTGACTGAACATGACGGGGGCATAAGGCAGACACATCCCAGTGAAAAGCCAGGCTCCTAAGGCATAGATCTGTCTGCAGAACACTCAGTCCCCTAGCCATAGCCTTCTCTGAAGTAAGGCTTCCAATCATGGTACCTCCTACAGCAATCCTCATTGCATCACTATTGACTTACACAAGACTCATATTTACATCATAACCCCAAAGGTTCTCTCTGCTTTCTCAGCTGTCCCTCCAGGTCACTTTCATCCCTAACCCCATTTTGTCTTTTGCTTTTTGGAGAACTCTAATGTAATTGGTAATTACAGTAGTTCA
>NW_005301423.1:0-700 GCF_000412655.1 Myotis brandtii
ACATTTCTATTGGATGGTGCTGGTCTAGGAAACTGGGGGGAAGATGGTCATTTTCCCTTCAGGCTTTTGTGTATAGAGGCAAAAAGAATGCTTAGTGTTCATACATCCATAGTTCTGCCCAAATCACCAGGACCATGGATTTCACATTTGGGGACAGACAGAACTCTACACTGTTCATGCCTCAGCATTCTTCCCTAGAGAGACAGCAATAGGAAGCTGGCTGAGATTTGGGGCCCTTGACGCTGGGCCATCTGTATGCCACCAGAGGCATGACTAAAAGCCATTCACATGATTGCTATGTTACAGAAGGATGAGACCAGGGCAGCTCATTATAGTTGCCATTCCCAAGAGATACAAGGAAAGCTAGGTATCATAGGTTAAGGCAACATCCCAGACCTAACCTCAAATTAAGAAATAGTATTTTCAGAAGACACCTACAAAGAAATTTTTAGAAACTTTTCAGGCTGATGTTAGAGTGAGAGTCATTCAGAGAAGAACAGTTACCAAAACATGGGCACTGAGAGAGGATAAAAATTCTACCATGCAAATGACAAAGTAGGGTTACAAGATCCCGTGTAGTGGTTTGGGTTGAGCAGAACTTCTCAAACTCTACCTTCCATCTCATTCCTGCATCAGATCTCCATTAGGTCAACACTTTCTATTCTTTTTAAAAAACATATATTTTTATTGAGTTCAGAGA
>NW_005301424.1:0-700 GCF_000412655.1 Myotis brandtii
TATATATATAGATTATCTAGGTCCACTCTTCCCCAAAGCCTTTCCATTTCCTTAAGGCTCAGCAATTTCCTCTCCTGAAATCTCAGCATTTGTTTATTTTTCATCCACATGATTTCACAATTAAACTTCTATTAAACTTTGACAGTTAAAATTTATTGTTAGGTCTTTAACTCCTCATGCATTTGTTTTGTCTTCAAATTAACACTGTAAACCCCCAAATAAGGAGCCTAAATTTTAACTTCCATGAAACTTCCCCTTGGTGACACAGAGGCTTGCACACAGTTAACTCAAAATGGAGTAAACTGTGTTGTCTGCAACCAGAATGTGCTGAGCTGACTACATTTTATAAGCTCCTTTGGAGAAACACCACAAAACATCTCCGGTCAGGTACTTTAGGTTTAGTCATTCATAAAAATGTTCCTTGCACAATTCAATCCCAGTTTATTTCCTCTCAACATGGAGACATCACTCTATTAAAATAATTATAAAATATCAGTATGCTTAATGTAAGCTTTAAAAAGTGTAACTATTTGTTCTCAACATGAGTGAAAGTTGTATGTTTAAGTCCTTATAATCATTAGGAAATAGAATTGGAATGTTTTTCTGCTCACTGTCTATCCTCACCATGAGGTGACCAGTGAGAATGGCATCACCTACAGAGAAGACAGTGGATGGGGAAATGGTCTGAGGCTACACCCAG
>NW_005301425.1:0-700 GCF_000412655.1 Myotis brandtii
TTTTTTTTTTAGGGATATAATCTTTCAACATTTCCAGCAGGGAAAACCATTTTCCCTGTATTACGGCAGGAACCCACCACTGCCCTTTCAGCGAGGCTCCTCCTCTTACAAACCCTCCACCTCTGTGGGAGAGGGGGTGGAGGACCTGTGTTTACTATAGGAGCTTAAACTTAAATAATTAAAACAAAATAAGCCTTTGAACACCACACCGCTAAGTCAAGAAAAATGTAAGGTACCCAGGCAAGCTACCTGTCAGCTCGGCACCTGCCCGACTTCCTGCCGCGTTGGCTTTGCCTTGTCATCTTTGTTAGCAAACCAGGGCCCTTACCTGGTTCTTTGTGCTCTAACTCCCACCTTGAAAGGCAGTTCCTGTCATGTGTTCCGGTCTTGTTCCTTTCAGTCTGGCTTGTATCCTGTCTGGTGTTCAAGTTTCCCAAGACCCGGGAATGTACCTTGTTTCTAGCCGATATGGAACGTGGTCCTGCGTCTGCTGTGACTGCCTTGGCAAGAGCTCTGTCTGTTCCAGGCCACTTGCCAGCCCAGATGTCTGCAGTCAGAGCTGCCAGACCCCCTCAGCTGCGGAGTATCTGTCTGGTATCTAGTCTTTGTCCTTGTAATTCCTGCCCCATGGAATTCGGACTCGCTGTTTCTGGTGGTAGATTAATGCTTGTGAGGGGGAAAACTGGGGGTGTGGTCTCAG
>NW_005301426.1:0-700 GCF_000412655.1 Myotis brandtii
AAAAAAAAAAAATCAGAAGCCATTGTTTTCAGGCATTGGAAAATAGGCAACATAGACTCTGATCCTTGAGAAAAGGGAAATAGACAAGATGAGCTCCGTGTTTGTCCTGGCTTTCTGCCTGCCTACAATCTCCCAGCTGCAGTGCAGAGAGGTGGATCCCAAGCAAAGGAGTCATCTTCCTGCGCTGAAGAGGCAGAAATCCGCGTCTGAGGCTGCTGAAGCAGCAGGAATTTGCAGGTCAGGGTTCAGAGGGGGGGCATAGCACAATGGGAGATGGAAGGAGGCAGAAGTCTCTACAGAGGAATTTCTCTGAGTCGTTGGTCAAAGAAGGCTGGGCTGTGGGCTGTACTGAGTGAGACTCTGGGAGGCTTAGCACAGAACAAGGCGGAGAGCTGAACAGAAACAGCAGAGTTTGCTCAGGGTTGGAACAGGTTGGAGTTCAAGCCCAGCCATAGTGGACATGCTAGACATTGTGGGCATTCAGTGGAGACTCCCAAAGGATTAAGGACTGAGGCCTAGCATAAGGGCCATCCCCTAGGACTAAAAGACAAAACCAAAAGAGATTCTCCTGAACAAAACTTAAAACCAAACCTGATAGGAACAGGCTTTACCAGTAATTTGACCACCTTCCAGGAAGAAAAACACAACAACAAAACCCTTGAAAAGAATGCCATAAAATCTAGACTCGCTAGTATGTATC
>NW_005301427.1:0-700 GCF_000412655.1 Myotis brandtii
GTCATAGCATACACTCACAAATCAAAGTACAGACCTGGCGATTCAAACTCACCCTTCGCCCAACTCACCGCCAGCTTGCTACATCATTAATATCTCTGGCTCCTAAAGACCCACGTAGCCTCTTATTCCAACTCTAGAATGAAGTTGACAACAAGCCTCACTTATCATAGTTTTATTTCACTTTGCTTATTAGGCCAATAATAATCACTTCCAGGCATCATGTTAGTTGCAACACAAAATCTAGCTGCCTGCTTTCCTATTGATGATCATTCTTATAAATAATTCCAAAGTTTAACGAAGTTTCCTATCCAATTACTTATCTCTCCTGCAAGGATTTTGAATTATTTATAGTGACTAACACAAAAGAAGGCCTATTCTCCTTCACCATGTCAAGGTCCCTATGTTGCAGATGGTTCTGCTAAAGAAAATTAAGATTCTCTGACACTAAGCAAATCCCTGGATTGTGAGGATGGAGGAAATCTATTTTGCAATGTAATGTGAACCCCATCTGATCTTCTGAAAAGGTATTTCATAAGTTCAGAAAATCCTGGTAAAGATTGTACATCCTTTCTTGAGACTCAATTTTTTTTCACATAGCTGGGGCTCAACAAATGTTTGTTGATTTATCCAGAAATTTATTCATCTATCTCTAACCACCATCATTCAAGGAGGACTTAGTCTGTTTCTTGCCTCCAGCGTC
>NW_005301428.1:0-700 GCF_000412655.1 Myotis brandtii
GGGGGATGCAGGGAGGGGGGGAGGCTAGCAATCCTAGCATCATTAGAATAAATGAGGGGCCTAATATGGTGTGTGAAGCAGCCAGGGAGCATGTGTCCAGATAAATCCCTCACATCCCCTTAGTCTCACCTCCGGGCATGAGAAAACCTTCTGAAGCACAGGTCAAGTCATTGTGACAGCTGGAGAGCGTTACTCCTGCATATTTGACTTTTGAATGCCTTTAGGGGGTGAGTAGTAGCAGATTTAGCTGTGGTTATGTTTGGCTTGGGGTTGACAGCCATGCAAGTTAAGTTTATATTGACTGAACATTCACTAAACGGAGCTGAGCAGGGAAGTGGGGGAGGGGGGTTGGATGACTCCACCCCCAGCCCGAGTCCCTGGAACGTGACATACTGACTAGGATACTGAGTGCTTGAGAAGCAGCCATTTGGAAAGCTGCTTTTGGGGTGGAGGTGGTTGGGTTTTTGTTTATTTAAGTCATTTTATGACATTGAGCTCTACTCTTCAGATTGCATCCTTGCCCTGCTTGAAGCTAGAACACAAAAATGCCATCATCCCGTGACCAAGGACCAGCCTTCAAGCTTCAAGGCTTAGCGTGGGAAGTAGGACCTCCAGGTCTCCCTGCCCCTGGGCACTTGCTTTGGTTTCTGACCCGTAGCCTCCTGGGAGTGCTGCTGTTCTGTACCACTCTGGGTCTAGG
>NW_005301429.1:0-700 GCF_000412655.1 Myotis brandtii
AGTGAACACTAACTAGTCTCTGCTCCTTATGCAGTGGATCTCCTAGAAGGAAGGCAGACAAAAAAGCAAGTAGGAAATATATACTGTCCTTTCAAAGCATAATAAGTGCTACAAAGAAAAAGAAAGCTTGGTCAGGGAACCCAAGATAACTACAACAAAGTACGAGATTCAAGATGTATGCTTGAGGATGTTGAATGAGTTCAATGGTATCCCCTCAAATTTTATTTTATCTCCCCTCATCCCCTTAATGCTTTCTGGAAGGTAATGCCGCTCAACATCATTGGTTATTATTTATCGGGCTCATATTATATTCCAAAAAATGTGCTAATAACTTTACATATATTATACACTACATATCACTTCATATTCAGTAGATTATGTTTATGCCACATCATACCTATGAGGTGGGTCATTATACTCCCATTTTTGCAATGAAAACAGGCTCTGAGAGGTGATGTCAGAGGTTCTAGAGGTGACTGTTTTGAAATAATGCCAGTGACGACAACTTGAAAGTCATTCGCATTGACTTTACACGAGAGCTACATGTTTTTCCTACTCCTCCTACTGTGGACCTCGGACACTGGGACGTGCTCCACGCTCCTGCTGTTCCAGAGGCCCCATGGGGACAGAAGCTGGAAGCCCTTAGATTAAGGAAGGTCAAAAATATGTAATACCTTAATCAATAAAGAAAGAAAAATAA
>NW_005301430.1:0-700 GCF_000412655.1 Myotis brandtii
GGACATGCCATATTAAAAGTAATGAGTTATATCTACAAGAATTGGTGTGGAAAGCTGTTCATGAAATGTAGTCGAGTGAAAGCATAAGTAGTAGAGAGATGTGTAGAGTGTGGATCCATGATTATTTTGAGAATTGTACATTTCAGTCCACATGTGTTTGCAGATGTTTGCCTAGAGAAAGGTGTGGAAGAGAACATTCCCAAGTGGTAACTTGATTCATAGGAGATGGAATTGCCTAAGGGGTGGGGGAGGGATGTGGGTGAGATGGTTAATGTTTCACTGTTATGCTTCTGCATTGTTTGGCTTTGCATTGTTTATGGTTATTAATGTTCTATATGTTGATGTTCTGAGATCTTTGAACACTTTTCTGGCTGAGTAGGGACTGTCCCTCTCTGGACCATCCAATTCTTAGAGACACAAAGGGCTCAGCAGGACAGTCACCCCTCCTCTGTCTGGCCTTGCACCCCAGGGGGCAGTGTTCCTCTGCCTTCATTACCCCAGGGCCAGGTGCCAGGCATCTAGAACCACCTGTACAACTTCGACCTGCAGGAATGACAATAGTCCCTCCTTATCTGAGGGGCACGTGCCAAGATCCCCAGTGGATGCCTGAAACCACAGATAGTGTCCAACCCCCTCTATACTGTTTTTCTTTTCTATGCATACATACCTATGATAACATTTAATTTATAAATTAGGCACA
>NW_005301431.1:0-700 GCF_000412655.1 Myotis brandtii
TGTATGTCATTATTTTGTAATCAAAAATGGAAATATATATATTCATGTCAGAGCTAATGATGTTTTAATTTTTCTTCTTCTCCAGGCATCATCATAATCAGAAGTTTATAAATTATCTGTATATATCTTGCTACACTCAGCATAGTACAAAGTAGATGAGCTAATCTTTTCTCTTTAGTACTTGTTATAAAACATATACAGACTTAATGACACCAAACAAACATTTAACAGATATCTGTACTAGTAGTACTTGTCTATTAAAGGCAAAAAAGTTGTGTATTTTTTGGCATTGTGAGAAAATGGAAGTCATTAGAAATGATGAAAAACTTCTAGTTATGAAAAGTATCACAGACTAGGAATTTGGCAACTGTGAGTAACAGTCAGAAAAAGAGAAACCTTGGGGGAAGGAGGTGAGCATGCTGCAAAATAGGGTATTGCCTAGGTCTAGGATAAAGAATAGAAGGAAGGTATTTCATAAACACATATAATAAACAAACATGAAATGGAATAAATATTTCTGGTGAATGAAGGGAACATCTGAGAGATTGGAAGTGAGAAGCTGGTGGCATGAAGGACTTTAAGACAGAAAAGAAATTCCCACCCTAACTCTTGGTAGGGAGTGGTAGGAAGTTTTAATAAAGAAATGGCTTGGGGAAGAGACAAGGTGTTAATGGCTCTAAGAGTTATGGTTAGCAAGAAT
>NW_005301432.1:0-700 GCF_000412655.1 Myotis brandtii
GTTTCTGCATGATAGCCTACTAGATAGTAAATAAATTTGATGCTGCTGGTATTTAAATACGTAGATAAAAATGTTCAAAATATATAACAAATAAAAAAAGCAGATTATAAGAATGTAATGTATGATACTTTAATTTGAAGAATTATATTTACATCTTTGGTGTGGAATGTTATTTGTTAAATTTTCTTCAGAAATTGGAATAGCTTTTCATCACAATTCTAAATCACTTTTTTTGTTCAATTAAAAACTTATAGAAAATATGTTAATATTTTATACCATGATATTTTTGTATACTAAGGAACCACAAAAATTTTCTCAATACTCAAGATAGTAGTTTTTGTAAAAAGAAAATTTCTAACTTGAAATTTGAAATCCTTGTTGATAAACTTTTAGTAACCAGCGGCTTATTATTCAAGAAACGAAATAATTTATTGAACTCTTAAATATTTCTAGTATTGAAAAATTATATTGTCAATCAATGAAATGCAAAAATGGCTGACATATCTTATAATTATTTAGCACTTTTAACCATTATGCATTTTTGTTTGTTGCCTCAGTGGGTTTTTTTGTAGAACAATGCAGACCTTAGATAAAGAAATGTAACTAAGTGGATGAGCAAAGTATGTAACTCAAAAGAAGCCTAACTCCAAATCTTCATTTAAGGACCAAACATAAGATGAAATGTTAGATTGTCACTATT
>NW_005301433.1:0-700 GCF_000412655.1 Myotis brandtii
GGGCTCCAATAAACTCACTTGCAAGTCTTTAGAATCGCTTGGCCCTCCAGGGTAACCATATCAGGGCGATCCTTGGCAAGGAGATCTGGGTTCCTTGAGGTCTCATTGGGCATATGTTCCCAGCCTGGTGGAAGAGGAAGTCCCCTTTTTATAATCTTAATACCTTTCAAAGCACCTGATTATGCAGCGATCTATAAGCCATTTGTGAGAAATTGTCCCCACTGTGCTGATTGGGGGGTGGGGTCTCACCCCTGGATTTACTCCAAAAGGGAAATTAGAGAAACCCTTGATTGGATAATTTGGTCAGCTCACATCCTGAGTATCTTCAATTTCCCTATCTGGCTTCTTGTCATAATTTTCTTTCTAACCCAGAAAAGCAGAATGTTTACCCCTTAAATGGTACACAAGGGGATTTCAGATCAACTGCTTAGTGTATGGCTGCTATGGTAACATCTACATTTCCCAGCGACCCCCGAGACCGCATTTCCCAAGACATATTCTGTAGAACACTAATTGCTAGAGATGCACTTCAAATAAAGAGTTCCATGGTCAGGAAGTTTGAGGAGACTACATATGATAACCTACTGGTGGGAAGGTACCACCAGCATACAAGGCATTAACCAGTCTTATTGTAAAGAAACCCAATATTTCCCTCGTGTGTTTAACTACAGGAACTCTGTCTGAATAACTCCGTTTCCAC
>NW_005301434.1:0-700 GCF_000412655.1 Myotis brandtii
CCAGGGAATGGTTTCTATTTACCACAGGTCATATTTTATCAAATGTAAGATGCACCCTGACTTTATGTGCCCAAAGAAAGTGAACATGCTGCCAATGAAACTGACACAGTGATTTATTACTGCGTTGATTGTGAACTTACAAAATACAAAATATGTTAAAATACAAAAAGGAAGTTTGACTGAAAATCCCTACCATGTGATTGAGCACATCTTTGAACCCTCTCAGGTAATTGTCATCATCTCTTATTATTCAGGAGAATAGACGTGAACCCTAGGGTGTGCGTGGTGCTGTTCCATAGGTCCTGGAGCAGTGTGAGGAAACATGCCCGGCTTGTTTGTGCGGGTGGCAGTCTCAGGGAACCCCTCCTGACCAAGGCTCCTCACTGCTGGCTGCTCTGGATAAGCCTGTCCCCTGCCTCTGAACTCCCTGGTGCTGGGGACAGACAACCACATTGAGAGAATCCACCAGGGAAGGTAAACATTGCCAGAAGGTCTTGAAAGGGAAATGGTCTGGTAATTTTGTTGGAATTGGGGATCTAGCTTTTATTTCGGGTAGTTAAAATAAGCCTCTGGGTGATATATTTTAGGCCCAATTACCCTTGTTTTCACAGAGAGTCTACTGAGTGATTAAATAAAGGTAAATACACTTGGCATCATGTCAGCTCCAGAAATTCAGAGCAGCTTGTTCTAAAAGGAAAAA
>NW_005301435.1:0-700 GCF_000412655.1 Myotis brandtii
GCTCTGACACAAGATGGCGACGGGGGACTCGCGCGCGGGAGCCTCCAACTCGCGCCCGGAGCAGCTCTCGCGAGAGTTCTTCCCGCAGCTCCTAGAGGGGCCGTGCCACTGGGAACTCGGGGCCTGTTTATTTCTGGAATTTTCCATTTAGTATTTTTAGGCATTGGTTGCACGCAGGTACCTGAAACCTCAAAAAGCAGGACGATGGGTGAGGGGAGCATATGTTCGACTGCGTGGTGTCCATGTTTCCTGTTCATATTCTGCAGCCTCGCTTCTCAAGTCCACGTGACATCGAGGTGTATCTATCCAATGCATGCGTCGACCCGTCACCTGCTGCACGGCATCGACGTTGCTGCTTTTTGATTATTGCACAAACAGCTTTGGGAGGAACCCTGTTTCTAGGTGAATTTTGCAGGCGGGCCTCATTGTCTTCTGAAGATAAAATGATCAGAAACGCAGGCGCTGGGCCAGGGCCACGCACACGGTAAAGCTGGGCCCGCACCGCTGAGCCGCTCGCCCTCTGTACTCCTGCCGAGTTTTTACTCGTGATAAAATCTCATGAATTTGTTAATTCTCCTTTTTCCTAATCACTCCTTCAACATTTTTTTGCCAGTCCGAGAGGTGAGCAATCCTATCTCAGAATCATTCAATTGGCATTTCTTTGATTATAAATTTGGTTGCTACCATTTCACTTGGTGAG
>NW_005301436.1:0-700 GCF_000412655.1 Myotis brandtii
AGCTTATCTGAGACTTAGAAATAGCATTTTCTGTTTTACTCTAACCTCCATGTTTCAGAGATCACAGTCTAAGCCAAAAAGATTCTAAAGTGCCTGGTTGCCCCTTTCTCCGGCCTCAGGAAGGTGTTTGCTAACCCTCACCTGACGACTCTCCCCGGAACGTTCTATTTGAGCAGAGCTCTTACTTAAGGTCTGCCCCCATGTGAAGCCTACCTTGGAACAGAAAACTATGAATTTGTCTTACAAAGGGAATTGAGAACAGTCTTACAGCCCCTGCTCCACCAAGTGCACCTTGGGCCGAACCCTCCTGATGAATTGGGAGACACGGCTCCTGAGCCCAGGCGCACGCGGGTCGGTCAGAAGGCAGCAGTGTGAGCCTCTTGTGAATAGTTTATATTTAGAGATGTTTCTATTGGAGTAGTTATTTTATAAATAAAAGCGTTTCTAAGGACCATGAGTATGTTTTCTTGATTTCCCTCCACATTTAGCCTGAACTTTCCTCTTGGGTTTCTGAGGGTACCTTTCTGATGATTAACTGATGCCCAAATTCCAGGAGATGGGCAGGACTAACAAGAAATTCAAATCAAAATGTATTTGTCAAATGTAATATCAATGGAATTACTGTATACTCAAGAGATGTCCATGCTGCAGGTGATTGTTTCCTTATTTTAAGGCAGTGGTTCTCAACCTTCCTAATGCC
>NW_005301437.1:0-700 GCF_000412655.1 Myotis brandtii
ATGCTGATAGACACTAATACCTACATGTTCGGATGTTCATATCAATATTATATTCAATAGTAAAAAAAGCGGAAGGAATTCAAATGTCCATATATTGTGGGTATTTATATAGTTCAATATTACACAAGAAAGAAAATTAATTGAACCACTTGTAACACTCAAAATGTTAATGAATTCCACAAGCATAATGTTTGGCAGAAAAAGATCACACACAAAAAATACTGCATGATTCTACTATATAAAATACAAAACCAGGCAAAAAATTACTCATGATGTGGAAGTCAAGAGAGTGATTACCCTTAAAGAGAAAGGATGAGTTACTGGCTGGGACGGGCATGAGGAGAGTGTCTGGGGTGTCAGCAATGGTCTTTTTGTTTTTAAAAAGGTAATTTTTACACAAATAATTGAGCTGTAAATTTACCTTTTGTACTCTTTTGGTTGTTGTACTTCTTTCAATAAATTTTATTTTATTTTTTATCTTCATTGTTGAGAGTATTACCGATGTGCCCTCTTTCCCACCTTGTTTCCCACCACCTTGTTCCCACCTCACCCCAGGCTTTCACCACCCTATTGTCTGTGTTCCAGGGTAATGCATATATAAGCATATTAGCTATTTAGCTAAGTAATGTACATGAGAACTATTATAGCCTTTTTTTAAATTCTTTTTTAAAATATTTATTGTTGAGATTATTACAGATGT
>NW_005301438.1:0-700 GCF_000412655.1 Myotis brandtii
CAACCCAGTGATTAGACATTTATATAACTTATGAAATAATCCCCCAATAAGTCTAGTGCCCATCTGACGCCATGCATAATTATTGCAATGTTAGTGACTATTGTCCCTTTGCTGTACTTTACATCCCGACTGCTTTGTAATTACCAATTTGTACGTAATCCCTCACCTCTCTCACGCATCTCCCGCCCACCCGGCAGCCAGCAGTCTGCTCTGTGTCTCAGGCTGTTTCTGTTCTGCCTGTTCATTTAGTTGTTATTTTAGATTCCACACGTAAGTGAAATCATACAGTGTTTGTCTTCCTCTGACATCGCCCTCTGCATACTATCCTCCAGGTCCTCCCTGTTCCTGCAGGTGCAAGGTTTCGTTCTTCTTTACGGCTGAGTCACAGTCCATTGTATCTGCCCCACTTCAGCCATTATCTGTTGATGGGCATAGGGTTGCTTCCTATTGTAAACAATGCTGCCATGAACATATGGGCACATATGTCTTTTCAGTTTAGCATAAACAACAGAAATTTCTTATATCTCAGGTCTGGAGGCTGGAAATCCAAAATCAAGGTGTCGGCAGGGCCACACTCCACAGCACCTGAAGCCTCCCTGGACTCATTCCAGCTCCTGTGGTCGCCGCAGTCCTGGGCATTCTGGCTGTGGCTGCATCACTCCAGCCTCTGCTCCTTCACCACACAGTGTCCCCCAGTCTC
>NW_005301439.1:0-700 GCF_000412655.1 Myotis brandtii
ACTCTATCCACTGAGCCAAACCGGTTAGGGCTCCAGAATATCTTTATTGACAAAGAAGCTGAAAGCAAAATTGGAAGTAAAGAGTAATAGTTTCTGATTGTTCTCCATTGCCTAGTAAGAATCCCAGCTTTACTCCAGAGTACTCATTCTAGAAGTTAGATGTGAACCTGCCTGCCCAAAGTATTGTGGAGCCAGCTTGACTTCTTTACTTCAAGATCTGAGGATGCTCCAGGGATAGAATTATTAGAAAAACAGATAAAAGAGAATGGAGGCCAAGAAGTTGGACTAAGGAGAATGGGACAGTTATCAAAGGGAGAGACAATTCTGAGCATAGCCCAACACGTGTCACTACAGTTGTCCTCTGGCCTAGTCATCATGAAATCATGCCTGTACTCAGGGTGAGGCAGTTGTTACAAGAGCAAGAAAAGCAGAGAGGGTCATTTCTTAGCAGCTTTTGTAGGACTTTGAAAGAGCAAGCCATGGTGTTGGCAGTAGAGTCATTGACAAGGAGGTGGTATCTTCTTTTACCACCGTCAGTAGCTGCCATTTTGGTGCTGACCTTGACATGAGAATTTGCCATAAAGAGTTAGAGTAGGAAAAGAGAAAAATGGCAATGACAGCAATGAAACCTGGGAGATTTGGTATTATCTTTAACTTGTGGGGTTCCAAAAGCCACATGGAAGAAACTTTGTGTGTGTGT
>NW_005301440.1:0-700 GCF_000412655.1 Myotis brandtii
TCTCTTCCTTTCTCTCTAAAAATCAATAAAAAATATTTAAAAAGTAAAAGGTGTAGAGTAGGTAGTATTTTAATTGAGGGGAGGGAACCTACCTATTAGAACACTTGTACAGTATTTCCTAGTATTTTCACAAAAGGTAACATGAATTGTGACTGGAGCAGAGAGAGAAACAGAGACAGAGACAGTAACTGTAAAGACCTAGAGTATCTTTCTCATTTAAGTTGAAAAAATAGCTTGGTGGTTTTTGTATTTTGTTTTATGCTGTGACTGGCCATTAAATTAGAATGTTAGAATTTTGGAGTTTGTTATAACATGACATTTTCTTTGGTTTCAACATTGTATTGTATACCGTACTGATTTTATTGGTACATGATATTTTATTGCCATGTAGTGGAACATTGATATAATAATCACCTCTCTTTGATATCAACAAAGTTATGATTAAGACATAAGAAATTTAAAATAAAGATTGCTCAGTTGGGCACAGTGCTCCTTAGATGTGCTGCCCTCAGGCAGAGCACAATTTGAACAGCCAGTTATCATGACCCTAATCACAGAAAGTTCCTAAAACCCTATTAACTCTGGCCTCATGAGCTAGTCCGTTTATTTTTGAAGGACTAGTTAATATAGAGCTCTTCTCTATATCACCTGAAGTGTTCCAGAGTTATAGTGGAATAATTCCATGTGCATAAAGTAATAG
>NW_005301441.1:0-700 GCF_000412655.1 Myotis brandtii
TATATCCAGGAGACCATCACCTATTATAAGTTGGTGGAGGGAGATAATTATAAGATATAATGATCAATGGAAAATAAAATTCCAGTGTTTTGTAAATAGAATTTCTGACATAAAATCCCTACTTCAGGGTGTTCGGCAAACTGGATTTAAGCAAGTAACCTTGGGCCAGAATCCAAGGAGCTCACTTTATCTTTCTCTAAGTTTGCAAACCTAGGGCTTGGGCTTGGCTAAATGAGGTTATCCACGAACACATAAACAACAAACAAACAAACGAAACTGAAAACTGTTATGTTAATTTTTGCTCCAGTCCTCAATTAAAAAAACAAATGTGACCAAATTACACCCATGGCCCTAACCTTCAAATGTGGTGACCCAGAAAGTAGCACATATGATCTAATCAGTTTTCTTGAATTCTCCTTATGAGAAGAGATTGGAAAAGATGTAAGATAAATATTTTAAGCCTATAATTTTATATTGTCACAGATGATTAATAATTAACATCACCTTTTTAAAAATTCAAGTGATTTGGCTCTGGTTAAGATATAGCTAAATGTCTCTTGATTCTAGTTAATATTCTATCTCTGTAATTCATCTGCAATTTTCATATTTTTCTATGGATTGATTAAGCAAGTTTCAGTTTGCATGCTTACAGAATCAATTTGAGTAATTTGTACAATATGCTAAATTAACATTGCTCCTT
>NW_005301442.1:0-700 GCF_000412655.1 Myotis brandtii
CCCACTTAGACACTCACCCTTCCCAACGCACCCTCTCACCTGGCCTCTCCCCACTCACACCCTCGGATTCCGCTTGTGTTGTCCAAATCCATTCTATTCACGTTTTAATCTGCCGCTCCTGTCACCACCATAGCGAGGTTTGTTCAGCAACATTATGAAAACAGCCAACAACGCTAACGCCGCCCCCAGACTGGGGGGGCCACAAGGGCTGAACTCCTGGGCAACTCCGGAGAGGAGGGGGGCCATGACCCGGCCCACGGCCGTCACTGACTGCCCCACGCCTATGAGGGTGCCCCTGGCCTGGGCCCCGCCTGCAGCTAGCTGGAGGTCTGTGATGCACGTCCTGCCGAGGGCCGTGGAGAAGGACAGCAGCATGGAGGGGACGACTGCGGTGCCCAGGGTGGGGGCCGTGGAGTAGAGCAGCAGCAGCAGGAAGGTGAGTGCGCTGGAGTGCAGCAGCAGCCTGGGGGAGTTGTGCCTGTACAGCCGCAGGACGGGCCCCAGGACCAGGCCGGCCAGGACCCCCACGGCGCTGCTGTAGCTGATGAGGTAGCCCGTCACCTTGGGTCGCACCCCGAAGCGCTCCTCGAGGGCCAAGACAAAGTTGCTATAGTACAGCATGACCGCCACGGCCATGAGCAAGCGCACCAGAAACACGTCCCACATCTCAGAGAACACCAGGCTCTTCAGGCCCCGCAGC
>NW_005301443.1:0-700 GCF_000412655.1 Myotis brandtii
AAATAGAAAGTAGATGCAGAAAGTACACCGCTGTAGCAAAATTAGTGAAGGTAGCATTTGAAAGTGATAGGTGTTAAGGAAACACTGTCCTACTGGCTTCTCCTAGCTGCTTTTCCTCTGTATTTCAGCTGTTTTCAGAGCACAACTGACTCTTTCGTGCTTCCTGCCTTGACTCGGGTTGTTTCCTCCAGCTGGACAAGCCCTCCTGCAGCCTTCTGCCTATTGCAAGCCTTCTCATCTTTCATTTGGCAAGTCTTCTAAGAAGCCTCCCCAGGCTCCCGCAGTTGGCATGGTTGCTTCTTTTTAGTGCTTCCATGACATTTTGCTTGCACCTGCCTCGCTTGCCCTGTTAAGTTTGGGGCATAATGGGACCAGCAGTAGAGGAGAAAGTGTGAACCTTGGTTTCTATTCCAGCTCTGTGTCCAGCTAGCTTTGGGGCTTTAGTCAGGTCGCTTTAACCAGGTTGCTCCTGGTCTCCATTTCCTCATCTAGAAGATGCACGGGGTGGGTGTGGTAGGACCTGTCAGTCACTGCAGTGTGTGAGGCTTTAGCCAGATTGTAAAACTGAGCGAAAGATCCCCCAGTCCCCACACCTCCTATCTGTGCCTCGTAGACAGTTAAAGGTTTCTGAATAAGATAATGTTCATTTGAGATATCTAAGATCTAGAGTTCTAAACTCTTCCACTTTTTAAGTTTCTTG
>NW_005301444.1:0-700 GCF_000412655.1 Myotis brandtii
GAAAAGGGGTGTGGTAGTTTTTTTTCCTAAACCATCAATAAATAGCCAACGTTACTTTTGGCAAAGAGAAAAACAGAAAAGGACAGACTGTGCCTGCTGGAAGCTTTTGTACTTCTGCCCAGACTGAGGAGAAATGATAGGATTAAATAAAAATGCCAGCAATAACAGAAAGGAAATCTCCCCAGTAGTTTTCCTTGCCTGGAGGAAGAACTGCTGGAAGCGCTGACCTCCCTGCCTATCTCAGGGAGGTCAAGAAACTGACGGTCACTCCTACAATTGTGATTAACGATGCCCCCGCAGGTGACCTGTTTCTAACCAGTCTCCGGAGTGCAGCAAGACTCAGTTGCCTGGTGGTGTGTTGAGTCATTGTTCTGGCAAAAGATCTATTTGCTGCAACTACAGGCTTAGCTTTCAACAAGGCATCCTCTTGATTCTTTGCTGCGACATCCTATCATGAAAGAACAGAGAGCCCAGTACAAAGAATGGCTGCTGAGAAGGATAAAACGTTAAATTAATTTTTAAAAAAAGCTTTTGTTCTGAATGAAAAAGTGCAGCATAATGAATAATTAAACAATTAATAATGTAATCCTCTTAAAAGCACAGAACCACTATGCAAGAAGATTAAGTTTTCAGTATAATGCAAATAGTAAGGATGAGCCTCTGCTCCCCCCCGCCACACACACACACACACACACACACA
>NW_005301445.1:0-700 GCF_000412655.1 Myotis brandtii
ATATCTTAATAGGAATTTTAATTATATGTGTTCGGTAGTATGCTTAAATAATATAGGAAACATTTTTAGGATATATGAGTTATTTTAAGAATTTCTTAATTGTCATCTCCAGTTTATAATACCATACTTCTTTAAAAAAATGCATACTATAAATCACCTGAACATTTCCAACTTTATAAAATTCACATTCTTTAGCCTGACATTCAAGGCTAATTACCATTTCATCTCACCTTTACTCTTCAAACACAATTTTCAACATTATTTTCCATAAATTCATCAATGGAAGAACCTGGGAATATTTTTTTAAAATACTGAGCTTGTTATACTTTTTTCAAATAATAGGGGTTATGATTACCATAGGAGTTATATGTATGATTCATGGTGTCTGGTCTCCAGCTTCATGTACAACACTACCAACCCATAAAGGACTAATTAATTCATAAGTTACTTTTTCTAAGAAACTTAACACTTATTTGCCTCCTCAGTAACCCTTACAAACTGAATCTGGGAATCATCTGCATTAATTCCCTGAATGTTAGTATTACTTTTTCATATCTCTTTTACAGCACTTAAATATTATATTAAATCTATTTGTTCACATATTCAATACATGAATATAGCATGAACTCCTTGAGATCTATACTTATTTTATTCCCAGCTTAATATAATGCTACATATTTCAGATTTCCAATAAAATGCA
>NW_005301446.1:0-700 GCF_000412655.1 Myotis brandtii
TGGGCCATGCTGCCTCCATCAGGTCTAACTTATTTACAAGTGATACAGTTGTAATTCTAAAACACAAAATACAAAAATTTAAAAAACAAAACCAAAATTCAAATATAGCCACTTAAATATGTTCAGTTTAAGTATAACATTTACAGAAAAAGAAAAGGTAACACAAGCAACATTACCTAACAAAGAGGAACCAGATGACAAAAATATTTTATACTAAAATTGGTTGGTTTCTGCATGTGTGTTTTCAATAATAAAAAAAATGTTACTGAAAAGAGCTAAGATGATAAAAAAAATATTAAGGATCATAACTGTCTACAGGCTGCACCAGCTTCAATGGCAACAGCACAGCCCACCAGAGAGAACCCTCAGGGACAGCTGCTCCCCTGAATAGAGATACTTCCCTACTGGAGTCCAGAGCCCCAAAACCATGTACCTGCTGAACGGACTCACCCACCCTGTTTTCTCAGCACTTATGGAGAAAGCAGGTTCTGATCAACTACTCAGCAGAGGTCTCATTCCCTGAGGCTCCTCCTCTCCTCACACAAGCCCGCTGCCTTAGGAACACTCAGAAATAATCTTAGAAAATGATGGATACTCAGTCACATTTGTTTACCCACATTGTCATCACAAACGGTCCTCTGAGTTGGACCTGGGCCTTGACGTACATGGGAATGGTCGGTATTGAGTAGTGTGTCCATAG
>NW_005301447.1:0-700 GCF_000412655.1 Myotis brandtii
AAAAAAGATAATCTAATTTACTAAAACTCCAGCTGGCAAAGCTTGAGCAGCATTGTCTCTGCATTAGGTTTATATTAAATTAATCTTTCTTTTCCTTTTACTGTTCTTTAAAGTTTAACCATAATGAGGAAGAAAAGGAGTAAAGTTTTGCACAGCCCGAATTCGGAATACATTCATTTCTGAGTCACTGATGAATATAAGATATAGAGACTGGGCATGCTGACCACCTAGGCTGGAATTGAGACTGGATTGTCCAACGTCAAAAGAATGAGTGTTCACTCATGCTGCTGAAGAATGAAGGACAAAAGCAGCATGTACTAAGATTTCAACAGTTAGGAATGAAATGTTTGGAAACTTACCTTCATCTCAAGTAAGGAGGAAAAAAACAAGCCACTGATTCTATCTGTAAACCCTTATGGAAAGTTGTCTTACGGTTTTTCTTCTGTTGCATGGAAGAAAAGTACCTCATTCTCCTATGTGTGTAAGAGTTACTTCTCAATAAGTTTGGTCCCTATAGAAGTATGGCTCAGATCTTCTGGAAAAGTATCGACTTCAAATATTTTGATTGGGTCCAGGCAAGGACTGGGAAGGACTTGTTGGGTAAGGATGCTCATTGATAACCAGTCTTCCTACTCTCCCCAGGAACAACCAGATTTCCCTTTGGTTATGACCTGCTTTCTATCATAGAAGTTGCTTTTTT
>NW_005301448.1:0-701 GCF_000412655.1 Myotis brandtii
CCCCAGCGTGCCCAGAACCATGCTGATGCGGATCCCACTGCCACTACTGTATGCCACGGCTGAGGCTGCCAGCCTCTGCTGCCTCGAAAGCCAGATACTGGTGCCATGGACATTGCCACCACCACTGGCTTAGGTCTTCGCTTCCCCTGTCTCTGTCAGTCCTAATTCAACATCCCAGGTCACAAACCAGCAACCTAGCTGCAAAGGATGCTGGGAAAGCAAAACTGGGGCTTTTTCTTAGGTTCTTAAATGCAAGGCAGGCCCTACTTCCTACCAAGATCAATATGATACAGAGTCCTCTAACATAGGAAAAAGGTTCAAAATGCTAGACAGACACCCCTCCAAATGATAAAAACGCCTACAATTATGACTTCTATTACAGCTGGTAAGTTAATATATGTATATGTTATTTAAAAACAAAAGTTTCATAAAATATATACCCCTCTTACAGCCACAAACTCTCATATTGTCAATCTCTTCTGCTCTATATCATTAAAACATTCTGACTATGAACAAGTAAATTGATTTTTAGCAAACTAGATCATAAATCACAATGTGAAAAGCACAGGACTGAGATTAAAGTCAGGAGAAATGGAAAATATTTAGGAAGTTATCAAATTATTAAGTGAGAAAGGGTAAGAGTGTGGCTGAGGGCACTAACTGGGGACACATAGGAAATGCTTTGAAGGGGACATATTGGC
>NW_005301449.1:0-701 GCF_000412655.1 Myotis brandtii
TCGCGGCATTAGGAAGGTTGAGAACCACTGCTTTACTTAAACAAAGGTGTTCTTTTCAATTGTTCCATTTCTTTGAGCTCAGGAGCAAAGTGATCTCTAATAACTGATTGATTCCAAAACACATTCATTCATAAGGACTTTTTCTGAGGGTATATTCTATGCAAGGGGCTGGGGCTCATGAGGTGGATTAAGGTACCATCTTTGCCTTGATGATCTCACAGCCTTGTAGCAAAGGCAATGTTTGAACAGACAAGTTAGAATACAATGTGGTCACTATTATAGTTGAGAAATGAGCACAACTCTCTGGGAACATGATGACAGAATGACTCATTCTGTCTGAGGGAGTCAGTGCAACCCTGTTTGAACCAGATCTGAAAGAGTTTACTGAACTCTAAAGTGTGTGAAAATTTGTTTACATAGATTACTGTATGGCTTTATGAAGGGTTGTGGAGATAACTGTAGTCTGAGTTTCTAAACTTTATTGGAGAGGGACAATGTTAAGATGCTAGTACAGCTAACACATAAAGAAGGGTGGGAAAATGTCATCACTGTGCTGGGAGTCAGAGACCAGGGCCAGACACAGTCCTGGCTTTGTCATCAACACACTGGGGGATGCTGGACACATAGGAAACTTTGTGGAACTAAACTTCTCCATCTATAGCATCAGGCCATTAGATTTCATAGTCTGGGATGTCTCATCT
>NW_005301450.1:0-701 GCF_000412655.1 Myotis brandtii
CCTTTTGTTTGCAGGCTGACACTAGTGGCCCTAACCACTAAGCAAAACTAGCCTAGGCCAAGATTTGCTTTAGAATTTGCATTAAAAATTGTTTAATGTTAACTTGTTTTCCATTATAATTAGTTCAAATGTTCATTATTTAGTTCCTACGCTCTGCCATATTCTTCTAATTGGTCTCCTCTTGGGGGTTGCCTTCTTGGATCCCGTCAGGTGAGCTTCATGTCCTGTGTCCAGACTTCTGTCATTGCACTTGTCACTCTTTGCTATAGTTGCTATTTTTGCCTGATTACCCCACTAACTCTGAGATCCCAGAAGGCAGAGGCTGTAGCTTTGATTTTTATATTTGTAACAACTCGCACAGTGGCTGGTGTATATATAATATATGTTGCTGACTTTAACATTAAATCCTCAAGTTAGAAAGGCCTTTGTCAAACCATGTGTCCCAAGATTAAGTTAGAAAGACCATCACTATCCTGCAAGAAGTGAGTTGTCCCCCAGGTTGTGTGCATGGATGACATGATGAGTGGATTCAGTGGGGACAGAATTAGTCTTCACATCATTGGGATTACAAGCATGCAGTGTGTTTTTAAGAGATGACTTTCCAAAGCCTGTTATCTGGCACATATATGAAGTTAATATTTGTTGAATACATGAATGAATGACTTCAAGCCCTATAGAAAGAGATGAAGGATCCAGATGAA
>NW_005301451.1:0-701 GCF_000412655.1 Myotis brandtii
TGTATTTGTGTGTTAATATAGTAACTTTTTATTCTGTAAAATATCAAATATATAAAAGTAGAGGAAATCACATAATGAAGCCTTATGTACCCATCACTAAATTTTAATATTTATGTTATAAAGCCATTCCTATCTTCTATGTGTATGTGCCATTTCCTATAAATTTATGGCCATTCTTATGTCATTGGTACCCTCTTTCTCCTGTGCTCCCTCCTGGATAATTTTAAAGCAAAGCTCAGAATCTCAAACATCACATCATTTCATTGTGTCCATTATAAATGCCATGTAAGAAAACTCCTTCATTTTCCCTGGAACTGAGTGCTTTTTATGAAACCGTGGCTGTGAAAAGGCCACTTCCCATGGCTTGACAACACATGATGAAGACAGTGTGAGCTGTAAGGTTTAGCTTGCCTGCCAGTGTGAGGAGCACAAACTGTCCCCAGAATGTCCCGGAATCTACCTTCACCCCATGCAAGCTGGAAGTTTTGAGCTTATAAAGGGGCCTGGCTGTGTCAGGCAGGCTGAAAGTATGGAGTGACTGGCATTGGGTCAAGAACTGCCATCAGGTAACTTAGGTTGTAAAAGTCTAAACTTTGCTACGTTACTTACTAGGTGTATGTCCTTCAGCCATTTACTTAATTATTCAGATCCTCATGTTTTCTTATTTATAAGATAGAAATGAGCCCTGACTGGGTAGCTCA
>NW_005301452.1:0-701 GCF_000412655.1 Myotis brandtii
ACACACACACACACACACACACACACAAACAAAACATCACTGTCAAAGTGAGAAAAGAACACCGAACTGGAATGATCACAGGACTCTTTCTGCACAGTCTTTGGCAGAAGGATAATTGCTGCTCACACCATTTCCCTTGGGCTGAGATAGAATCTACAAGACCTGAAACTAAGGAAAGCTACTCCAAGTCCGGCCAAAATGAAGGAAAATGAACCAAAGAGGAAATTCTTCAACTGACCCCCAGGTTATCAGTGAGAAGATCCATGGCAGGAGGGCATGGCAGGGAGAGGCACCCCGTATACCAGAGTGGAACGCCCTTCCACGGAGCTATGCTGTGACGGTTCCCATGGCGCATTTTCCCTAACTTTCCAACTGCAAAAGTCAAACCCCATGCGAAACGGAAAGCGAGGAAATCAACAAGACCCCCTGGTGGGAGGATGCCTCGCAGCCCGTGAAAGCAACACGCAAAGGCAAGGGATTTCGGGGGTACAGAAGGGAAAAACGGGGCTCCCTTGGCGAAGGAGAGAGAATAGACATCCCGGGAAGCCGAAGGACACAGGAAAGGAAACCATGGGCGAGGGCACTTCCTCGCGACGTCTGACACCCCCTGCAGCCTCCCGAGCTGCACCCCCAGGCGCTCGGGGATGGCGCGCTCGGGGAACCCCGGAATCGGGAGGACCTAGGAGTCCGTCGCGGGGACC
>NW_005301453.1:0-701 GCF_000412655.1 Myotis brandtii
GTAATGAACTTAACCCAAGGAAGTGCTTCCCACTGTTACCCCAACTTTACAATGTGGAAAAGGAAACTTGGAGGAGCTAAGGGTCTAGCTAAAGTCCTACAGATATGAACCTAGAAAGTCTGATTTCAGAGCCTGCTCTATCCTGAAGGTTCGTGTCTCCCACAAAATTCTCACATTGAAACCAATTCCCCAACCTGAGGGCATTTGGAGGTGGGAACTTTAGCTCCCAGAACTCCTGAGTGCCTGTATAGACCTCTTTAGGCACCTTAATCCTGTACTTCTCAGCCTCCAGAATTTACTTAAATTGGAGTTTTTAAACAAAACAGTAGAACTCAGTTAGATTGGGGCTTCTCAAGCTCAGCACTATTGATATTTTGGGCCAGATAATTCTTTGCTGGGGAGTTTGTCTTGTATTTTGGTAGGATGCTTAGCAGTATTCTTGACTTGTACCTACTGTGTGACAACAGCATTTCCCTTTGCCCAGTTGTGACAAAGAACAATGTCTCCAGTCTTTGCCCTGAGGGATGGGGGCAGAGGGGGGTGGTGGTGGTGGCAAAATCACCCCTGGCTGAGAACCATTGTCCTAAATCATTTCCATGGTACTTTATAGATTTAACACTCAACAGTGTCATGTAGATTTTGGTTTCCCTCCATCAGTTCTTTTCTCACCTTTTTACTCCTCCTCTCTACTTAGTTCATCC
>NW_005301454.1:0-701 GCF_000412655.1 Myotis brandtii
TTTAACATCTTACTCATTTAACATTGATCCCACAATCGATGGCATGCCATGGTTTACTTAGCAGCACCTTTCTTTCGTGAAATAATGGTGTATCTTACAAGGAAAGGCACCTCAGGTTTGAGGAAGTATGGCAAGTAGCATTTTCCAGATTTGAGCTCTAGAAGCTCAGCCAGAGGCTGGGAACCTGTGTGCCGTCCTCAGTCTCTCCCTCCCTCCCAGACCTGGGTCCTGGTGTAATAGGGGTGATCTATGGGGGTCTGTGTAGCACCCTAGTTGTAACCATGGCTGATATTTAAAATGTTTAATGACCAGTCCAATCAAAACAGAAGGCAGCTGAAAACAACAGGCATGTCTGTCCCAGAGCTGATCGATCCACACCCTGGCTGCAGTGACGTGGCCAATAAGTGGCAAAACTGGGATGCTAATGTAGGTCTCTCTGACCTCAAAGCCCATGCCCTGTAACTTCCCCATTTGACATCTTAGAGGAGGCACTGCCCAGCTCAAGTCTTGAAGGACCTGTCTCCCTCACTGTATTATAAGCACCTGAGGCAGGGAGCTGTGAGTCATTCTTTATTGACCTCCCCCATCTCTGAGTCTATATGTGCTGGTTAATGTTCACCACTGGCTCGGGGAGCATGGAGGGGGAAAGCCCTGATTTGTAGTGTTTTCCATGTAAATACTGCCATTGTTATTGGACAGGG
>NW_005301455.1:0-701 GCF_000412655.1 Myotis brandtii
TGCAGAGACCTGCGCCTCAGGCAGGGACATGGGGGAGGAGGCTGCGCAGGAGAGCTTGAAGTCAAAAAGAGACAGATACAAAAAGTTCCCCTACACTCTGAGCACACAGTTTTATTGTGACATATATATTACATATGCATGTACCCGCTTATTTAGTGAGAAAAAAACTTGCCTTGGACTGAATAAATATACACATGAGTTCATTCATTCTCTCAGCAAATAATCATTGAATGTCCACCACATGTAGGGCATTTTACCAAGCTCTCCTCTCCTTTGTAAAAGAAAACAAACAAACACGTGTGTGCCTGAGTACAGATTCATCCAGCAAACTCTGATTTGGCTTCATAGCAGGTTTGTGGGACTTTCAGCTTAGAACAATCAGAGTGATGGGGCTTAGACTTCAGGATACATACACATTTGGGGTCATGGCCAGCGGTGGTAACAAGTATGCGGGAGTTCACACTTTTCCTCAGAAGTAGGGGAGGGACAGCCTTGAGCCACAAAGTCCAGTCCTACTACCTTAAGGGAACTGCTGAGCAGCAGAGTATGCTAAAAACCTTTTAAATAATACTTTCCGTCCCTAAAGTCTGTTCCCCTTCCAGGAGCTTTCTGAGAAGCTTGGGAATCACAAACCCTGCAACCAAAGGATTTCTTTTCAATGCATATGCCAGAGAAGGGAAATTGATTTAGGGTGATTTCCC
>NW_005301456.1:0-701 GCF_000412655.1 Myotis brandtii
TCAATTTGCATCTTTCTCTTTTATTAGTGTAGATCCTACAAGATTTCCCGATTGTCTTAGTTTTCAGTCAGAGTCATTCTTGGTAGAGAGGGCTGTGCTTTATTCATCTTTGTGAGTCCCATCTCACAGCCACTAGCCCTCACTACCAATAAGAGAAAATCAAGTTTTTTCAGTTACTACGAAGCTCTAATTATACTCAGTAAACATTTCTAAAGGGAGACGAGGTTGCAAGGTGCTCTGGTGGATGTGGAACCAAGTATAATGCACCTTCCTGCCACCAAGGAGAACCCTACAAGCATGAAAGGCAATACTCAGGCATGTTTTCAAATGTAAAAATTGTAAGTCAAAATCGATGTAGCAGGCTTTAGGAGAGAAATAAATTAAAAATTAAAATCCACCAGAGTATCATGGAGAAGGAAAATATGCCCATCCAACTGGAAGCATGGAAAGGGTAACTTTTATGTTGAACCTTGAAGGGTAGATGTCATTTGAGAAGCAGAGATAGCTGACGTGGGTTACTCCAGTGCGTGAAATGGCACAGCTGGGGAGAAGCTGTGAGAATGTAACTATGTAGGGTCATTAACGTCTTGCTAAGAAATCCAGACATTATTGCATGTGCTGTGCGGAGCCACTGAAGGCAGTCTATCCCTCCAACAGTGTGTTAGCCCTCGGGCTGGGCCTGGCGCTGTGGAGAAGAGTTA
>NW_005301457.1:0-701 GCF_000412655.1 Myotis brandtii
TGTCAACCTCCCAATAATATTTAAATTAATAGGAAGTCTGCTCCTAACTTTTTCAAGGCCAAAACAAGAATGCATATTGTGGTGGGCATAACAAGACTAAATATTTACAACCCAGGCTAAGAAACCAGTAAGTAAAATAAGTTCTGTTTTCCTAATATACATTTATAAAGCCCTAGAAGGCTAGGTCTGAATTTAGAATTTCACACTCCAGATTTCTGGTTGAGAACTGGGCAGTGTGTAAAGGATTACCCTCCATTCCTTGATCTGCCCCTCTTCTTTCTCACTTCTAGCTTTATCCTATATTAAAAGTTGCCTATCACTTACCTGCATGGACATTCCTGCCAGCATGGCCAAGTTCTGTATACTTCCCCTTTCCTAGGGTTTTGGCCTATGGGTGGCAGAGTGATACCACAGTATGGCCCTGAAAGTTGTCTGGGACTATTTGGGCAGAGAATTCTGGAAATGATCTAGAAGAGGTTTGAAGTCTCTGGAGAGGTATGCCTCATGGATTCCTTGCCTGTGGGAGAGGCAGAAAAGGATAGGGATCCCTTTACCCCTGAAAGATAGTTTGTAATAGTGATTCAGAGTGCAGAGTCAAACCCACAGAGGTCTGAATTCTGGTTCCATTACTTGTTAGTTAAGAGATCTTGAAGAAGTTATTCAATGTCTCTTTAATTAATTTACTTGCTTACAAAATGGGG
>NW_005301458.1:0-701 GCF_000412655.1 Myotis brandtii
TGAAGATCTAATTGGCTTTATTAAGTGATTCATGAATGGAGCAGCATCCCATCCATCAACTAGAAGGGCACTTGGATGAGTTGTACAAAAGGAAAGAGGTTTTTTTGTTTGTTTGTTTTTTTCCAAGTTCACATGAGCTGGGTATTGTAATGATGTCATAACAAGGTTTTGTTACTGGCAATGGACCAGGCCTGGAGCAGGTCTGCCTTGAGCCAGCCTATAGTGTGTGGGTTCTTAACTTCATGCAGGAAAGATTTCATAACACAAGTCCAGGTGATTTTGAGTACGTTTATTAAAGCTGGGGACAGTGACACAAGGAAAGGCTTGGGATAGAAGGAGCTACAGGAGAGAGACGAGGCAGGGCTGCTCTGGCTGTCAGAAATGTGGCGGGAAAGGAGTGAGCCAAGGCTGCTTTAGCTCACTGGAGAGTCAGAGAGAAGGGGGCCTTGGGAACAGGTTCAAGGGTTTAGCCCGGGAGGAGCTGCTGCTGCTGCCCACTACTCCCCTGGTTGCAAGTTGCATGGGGTCCCTTCGAGTTTAGGAGTTGAATGCCCGTGAGGAATAGGAAAGGAGTGGGTGGGCTCCCAGGAGGGAGTTTGCTCTGGCTCCTTGCCTGAATGGTTTTAAAGGCTGAGAGGTCAGGGGAGGTGTTCGGGGAGGATCTCAATAGAATATTCATCAGCGTTTCCAAGTGTGCCCTT
>NW_005301459.1:0-701 GCF_000412655.1 Myotis brandtii
CACTCCAGAGGGACAGTCCCGATGAGCTGAAGGAGACACGGGCTGAATTCCCTGGCCCAGCCTTCCCATCTACCAACACCCACCCTATGCCCTGCCCTCTGTTTTAAATATCAAACAGCTAATGAGGACCACAATCAAGGTATTTGGGCAGGCTTCCAAAATAGAACACAGAAACCACCATAAAACATCTTGGGTAGCTCTCCCCTAGAAACCTTGTGTTAGAGGGAAGCACACGGTTACCACGGGGAACACAGCGCTTTAGCATCAAAACAGACCATCTGCAGAAAATAAATGATTACAGAGCACGGATTTCCCCAAGAGGGAGAGAAACGAACACAGGGGTGGGTTTGCCTCCTCCACGTTCTTTGCTCGGGCTCGGTAATTAATCTTCAGAGGGAATTCGAGGAAACCATTCTGATTTTGCACAGGAACCAGCCAGCCTGAGGGAGGCAGGGCGGCTTTATTTACTCAGCGCCCCTCCTGCTACCCCTTCCTCCTGCTCCTTCTCTAGCACCATCTCTGGGTTTCCTTTGTCCTGTTTCACACACATACTTGGAAACGATGCCCAGTACATCCCTGGTCACAGCAGCCCCTCCCGCTACAAACCGTGTTAGAGACACTTAGCTCCTCTCTCTAAGCCGGGCCTCCTGCATGGGATGCTGTCAAGACGGAATGAAGGAGCGTGCAAGACGTGAGCAGGA
>NW_005301460.1:0-701 GCF_000412655.1 Myotis brandtii
CAATATCTTTATCACATAATTCCTTCATAGCAAATGCCCAGAAAAGGTTGGAGCTTTCCTGATGGGAAATAAAGTTGGTGTTTTTTTGGTTGTTGGTTTTCTGCAGATGGTTCAAGCCAGGGTGCACATTAGGGCTCCTAATCTATAGGCTCCCCCTCCCCCCCCTTTTTTGCAATCCCTCAGAAAGAAGACACCTACTAAGAAGGGCTCCTGGTGGCCAGTTGGGCTCAGATGTAAAAACAACAGCCGAGCAGCCATCCCTACCCACGGGCCTCTCATGCAAAACAGCAGTTCAGGGCGCAGAGGCCTGCACTGAACTGCCTGCTGCGCTGGGTGTCTGCAGGTCCCGGAAATCCTATTCAGACCAATAGGACTGAGGCTTTCCCGTCCAGAGGGAGACGCACAGCTCTGGCTTACCTAGTAGGTTTCACAGAGTATTCACCCAGCAGCAGGCATCTCGATGCCCTCTAGTCCTGTTTCTCTTCCTCCTTGGCACAGCTCCGCCTGAGGGCACCGTGTGCAGCTGTAGCAAATAGCATTTCTGCCCCTTTGCCAGTTTTAGAAAGAAAGTCTGCGTGGCTTAGTAGAAGGGAGCTCCGTGCGCCTGAATTCCAGCCCTGGCGCTGCCGCATAGCTTCACCTTTTCTCAGCCTCAGTTTCTCATCTGTGAAATGAATCTTCCCTTTCCTTACAGTTCTGCA
>NW_005301461.1:0-701 GCF_000412655.1 Myotis brandtii
GTTGACGCTCAACCACTGAGCCACGCCGGCTGGGCCAGGCATGAAGATTTTTAAATCGTCTCTATGATTCTAATGTGCAGCCAAAGCAGGGAACCATTGAGCTCAAAGGATTTCACTTTCTCTGTCCTTTTAGAGCTGGGACAGTGAGCGGTGGCCTGTGGGACTGAGAGAGGGGGAGGTAGGACCTCGGTCTCCCACCTGCCAGGAACCCTGAGCACCTGCCGACCATCTTGCTCCTCCTGCCGCCCTGCAGCTGCGTATCTGGGGATCTGAGAAGCACTGGGCCTGGGCCCAGACTCTCGGGGCTGATGGAGAACTAGGCAGCCACCAAGGTGCCGTCCACGGTGACCGTGTTTTCACAGTCAAAAATGGACACGTGCTCAGCGACAAGGGAAAACAGGAGAGTGCCCTTGAAATGGTGACTGTCCTGGAATCTTGGCTATAAGGTTTCAGTAATACCTGCCCTAGCCTACCAACAATATTGGTAACTTACACCAGGGCCCGAGCTGTGCTGTGCCCTGCACTATTCACAGCAAGGAGCAGCCAGGGACTGTACTAAACAGTTTATGGGGCTCAGATCAATTCATTCTCACAGTAACTTCAAGCTGAGTGTTCTTGTCCCCATTTTACAGGCCGGATAACTGAGACTTGGGGGTTAAGTCACTTGTTCAAGGTCACAAAGCTTAGTAAACAGACATACC
>NW_005301462.1:0-701 GCF_000412655.1 Myotis brandtii
GGTTCATAGGTCGATGCTCAACCGCTGAGCCACGCCGTCCGGGCGCATCTGCACTGTCTTCATCAGAGGCTCTTTCTACGTAGTTTTCATGAAACGTCCTTTCGTGCCTCTTCCTCACGTCTCTTCCTCGTCCCCCTCCGTGTCCTCCCTCAGGAACCTCTACTGGACGGACTGGAACCGAGACAGCCCCAAGATTGAGACCTCCTACATGGACGGCACCCACCGCAGGGTCCTCGTGCAGGACGACCTGGGCCTGCCCAACGGGCTGACCTTCGATGCCTACTCGTCCCAGCTCTGCTGGGTGGATGCAGGTGAGACCTGGGGTCGGGGCCGTATGCCCCACCGTGAGCCCGCCCGGCTGGACAGCAAGAGGATGTCACGGGAAGAGGGCACGAGAGAACGTTTTCTTTTCCTGCACAAAAATAGCTGCATTTTCTTGCTCGGAAAGCCATGGTTTCTCGGGGCTTGACTCTGTCTGGGGAGGGGTTTCCATCACTGAAGTCTGGGGTCAGCGAACTCCAGCCCGTGGCGTCCAGCCTGCCCCCTGCCCGGGGGGTCACCCGGGGCCTGGAAACGTGACATTTTAAATGGTTACGTAAATGCCCACTTCATGTCCTTCATGTTGCCTTGTGGCCCATAGAACCTAACATACAATCTGGTCCTTTAACAGATCTGGTATCTGTTCATCAATTCACGGCGTA
>NW_005301463.1:0-701 GCF_000412655.1 Myotis brandtii
TCTGTCACTGCTCTACTGTCCCACTGACACCTCTTCTTTGCCCCTCACTCTGAGCCTCTTCCTTTCTCTATATTCCCCCACTCTACCACTCCAATTTCTCACCACCTGTCTATCCCTACTCCTTCCGCCTCACCTCTCCAGAACTCATAAACCACTTTAAAGAGAGGTTAAAGTTAATGTGATGTTGGTTTTCATTCATTTAATCCCCTTTCTCAAACTCAGACACATCATTGTGGGAAGGTAATACTCTAGCCATCAATGGCTTAAAGAAGTACAGCTCCAGTTGGGTGAGTTTTACCTGACATCTTATTTGCTGTCAGATACTTCCAGGCCTATGTTCTTTGGCTGGACTCAGTTAACCTCCTGGACTTAAGTGAGCATGCATACCATTTCCTAGCAGACTATCTAAGTCCCTGACACTGAACTGTCTTCTGTAGTGGAATCTTAGCTTGTCATAACCTCATTCAAGTAAATAAAAAGTCTCAAAATTCATTAAATTTCCCTCACAAGGGCATCCTTGCTCCCACACACGAAGAGGAATGTGGATGAGAAGGCGTGGGCACTGTGTGCTCTCCATCACTTGCAGGCAGAGTGCTTGAGCATTTGCTCAGGTCCCTCCTGTGGGCTGCCCATGGGCTGTGACCAGGGAATGGCCAGTAGGCAAGAGCTAGTTCTGCACAGTGAAGTCTGACAGGCTCCTC
>NW_005301464.1:0-701 GCF_000412655.1 Myotis brandtii
AAAAAGGAACAGAAGAAAGTTTGCTCTAATCTAATGCCATGTGCATCAAAGGACCACTACTTCAGTTCCCAAGGTTTATGTTTGTTTACTGGTTAGTTGGTTGGTTTTGATATTGGGAAAGCAGGCAGATGTCTGATGAGCAAACAATGCCATTAAGTCACTGAAAGAAATACCTTGGCTGATTCAGTGAACACACTGACAGGTATTCTAGTTTAATTTGAATTTGTATCTTATGAGTTGGGTTACAGTCAGGCAAGTCCCTCGAGTTACATCAACTTTGGGCCACTAATAAGATGGAGATTATGGAGTTGAAGGGCTGAGAAAGCCACCCTGAGGCTCAGGCTCCTCACAGGGTGATGCCACTCATGGGTGGCTTCTGGGCTCTCTTCTTCTGGAGACAGATTTATCTTGCCATTGTGCCCTCATGCTATGTCAGCATCCCATACCCATTCCTCCCCCCTGCCATTCTAGAGTTTAGATCTCTCTCTCTCTCTTCTAATGCAGGAAATGTACATCCTCAGCAACTTTATCAGCCAAGACCATCTATGAGAGCCTGAACAATCTTTCTTTCTCAAGCCCTGGGCCCAGGAGAAGTTATAAATCAGACAGCTGTGGTATGGGTGAATTAAATATTACATGGTGCAGCTCTTTGAACTCGTACAAGGAAAAGTGCTCAATAAATGCATGTTGTTATTATTATT
>NW_005301465.1:0-701 GCF_000412655.1 Myotis brandtii
TCATGCTATTAGATGGTAGGACCTTTGGGAGGTGATTAGGTCATGAGGGTAGAGCCCTCAATGACGGCATTAGTGCCCTTATAAAAAAGGTCCCAGAGAGCTATTTTGTCCTTCTGTCATGTGAGGACAGTGCAAAAGAGCCATCTATGGACCAGGAAGCAGACTCTCACCAGGCAACACATCTGCCAGCACCTTTACCTGGGACTGTCCAGCCCCCAGATGTGAGGAATACATTTGTGTTGTTTATAAGCCACCCACCCAGTGTATGGTATTCTGTTAGAGCAGCCAGAGGTTTGGGGGGGAGAATCATTTTCCTTGACTTTCCTAGTTTCCAGAGGCTGCCGTGTTTCATCTCCCGAGCTAGCAAGTGCATTGCTCTTCCCGGCTTCCATGGCCACCTCTCCTTCACTGACTCTGACTCTCCTGCCTCCCACATTACGTATGAGAACCATTGTGACTACACTCGGCCCACCAAGATAATCCAGAATAACCTCCCATTTTACGATCTTTAATTCCATCATAGCTTCAAAATCCCTTTTGCCATTCAAAGTAACACATTCACAGGTTCTCAGGATTAGGACACAGACGTCTTTGAAGGGATATTATCCTGCCTACTGCATGATTCTAAGAAACAAACCCTAAAACTAACAAATAAGTCATTTCTAATTGAATTTGTGTCTTTAACAAGAAAGCTGAGAGAA
>NW_005301466.1:0-701 GCF_000412655.1 Myotis brandtii
GTTGAGCATTGACCTATGAACCAGGCGGTCATGGTTCCATTCCCAATTCCACCTTCACTCTATGAGTGACGGGTAATGACCCCTGGCTGTATCACAGCTGTGGGAAAGGTGACGGCTTCTGTGTGGCTCTCTGCACAGGGAAGATATATGTTGCCCTGTTTTCTCTCATCTTGACATGCCCTGTCCCAGGGGATTTGTAGAACCATATAAGGGGTTCAGGACAGCATTAGCTCAAGGCCTAATAAAGAGATTTCTCTCGAAGATGTGGGTGATTAGGAACGACTCACTCACTGCGGAGTGGAGGATTAAAAGTGTTGCTGTTTATTAGAAGTGATGAGGCATGGGCAAGAGTATTTGCCTGGCAACGAGTCGACGGACAGTTTCTGGTAACTCTCCTCTCTGATTAAAATGCTCAATTGAGTCTAGAGCTCGGGTGCTAAAAACCCGGATTCATTTTTGATACAACGAGAGAAAAATGCTCTCTAGAGAGGAGCATACGTGGAAGAAGGAGGGGATCCATGGCTAGTAAACAGCAGGTCCGCTGCAGAGGGTGGAGTAGTGAAGAGTGGTGGGTGGGATATGACATCTCCCTGGGTCAGCTCTTCTCCACCATTGTGAGAGAACCCTTCTCTATCTCAGTTTCTACATCGGTAATGTGGGGATAAAGGGAGTAATAACATCTCCCTCAGAGGGCTTTTGAG
>NW_005301467.1:0-701 GCF_000412655.1 Myotis brandtii
GAGCAGATAGTAAAGTTAGGAAAACCACTGGGGCCTGAAATGAAGAAAAGTTTCCCTTATGAATGGGAGGAGTGAGGGAAATCAATCAAGGGATGGATAACAAGTATTGGCATTGGTGCTGCTTTATTATATAAGCTTGGTGGTGAGTGTAAGTGCTTTCATTGTGTTATTATTAAGACTAGGTTAAATATGTATGCTTGCATAGGTGATATAGTCAGTGAAGTAACATTAACTTAACATATATAACCTGGAGAAACTTCTAAATCTCAGTCCATAATTGGCCAAAGCTTAATTTGGAAAAAATAGAGATTTTAGAATGTGTTTCCCTTGCTCTATTTTTGCTGCTACAGACAATCATTCGCAGCTGCAAATCTTCACGCTGTTCCTACTCTAATAGGAACATTCTTTGTAGAATGATCACTATGAAATACCTCCTTCTGCTTACTACTGTGGTGGGAGTTACTAAATTTTTTCTTATCTTTTTGATGAACAGAAAGTCATCTGAGAGACTCTCTGTTAGGACTTAAAGGTCTTGATTCCACGGTCATTTCCTGTGTCACCACATCAAGGAAAGCACCTGGCCGCCGCAGCTGTGGATGAAAAGTGTTCATTTCCCATCTCACTGGGCTTTCATGAGTAATTCCTACTCCAAGTGAACTCACTAGGGAAGCTATGTCCACAGGTCCTCGGTCTTTCCTTGC
>NW_005301468.1:0-701 GCF_000412655.1 Myotis brandtii
ATTAAGGCAGAAGAGAGTCCAAGGTCATCTGCCCTGCACCCCGCCCACCCCATCTTCAAACTAAGATCATCACAAACCCCTAAGGCTAGCTGGGTGAGCTCTAAAGCTGAATGCTTACCTTCGTAAGCTTTTGAGAAACGTCTCTCCCTCCCTCCTCATTGCCACCAACGCAGGTGCACCAGTCATCCTCCCTGACCACAGGCTCTGCTTGGCCCAATCCATCCTGCAGACCAGACTCAGGGCTTTAAATACCATCACTCTATCGGAACTGCCCTAACAGAGTCTACAGTTGTACCTACTACACCAAACTGAAGCTCCCACCGGACCTAAAGTCCTGCAGGGCAGGCTTTGCTCTACCTGTCTACCCCCACGGCCATGTGGCCCTGCCTGAACTCTCTGGTTTGGATACCATTCTTCATTCCATCCCACTTCACATGCTCATGTTCATGCTTGTTCCCACCTCTACTCCCTTATGTCTGGGTTAGTGCCTTTCACTGAAGGCCCTCCCTTTAGCCATTCAAATTCTAGTCAAGCTTCTAGAAGACCTGGTTCAACCTTCATCTTCACCAAGAAATTCTACTTCTCTTCTGAAACTTTAAATAACATCTGGTCTGCATAACACCACTGGCCTATACCGTACATAGGGTGTCCCAAAAAATGTATGCACACACGTTGAATAATTATAAAGACAGTGTTTATTA
>NW_005301469.1:0-701 GCF_000412655.1 Myotis brandtii
AGAAGTGTTACTTAATTTCCATATATTTAGAGCTTTTTCAGGTATCTATTACTTATTTTTAGTTTAATTCCATTGTGGTCAAACATTGTACCTTGTATGGTTCCTATCCTTTTAAAGTCGATGAACTTTGTATTATCACTCTGAATATTGTTTATTTTAGTGAATGTTTCATGTGTACTTGTGAAGAGCATATTCTGCTATTATTGGGTTGAGTCACCTGTAAATGTCAAGTAGGTAAATTGGTTGGTAGTGCTGTTCAAGTCTTCTTGAATCTATACTAGTTTTCTGTCTACTTGTTCCATTACTTACAGACAAGAATGCTGAAATCCTAATCATAATCATTAATTTGAGTATTTCTTCTATAAGTAATAGTATTTTTCCCTTTCTGCATGCTGATGTTCTATTACTGGATATGTACATATTTAGTATTATGTCTTCTTGATATAACTGACCCCTTTCTGTCAGATTCTCACTGTACCCTTCTTTAGTCTGGACTCTAACCCATGAGGCTGAACTTTATAGATTACATCCTTGCCCTCTATTTTTAGTTCAATTTTGGCCAATGAAAGACACCAGGGGGGACACTGGAGTGTGCAGGGAGAGGTTTGGGTACTTAATCCTTTCAGTTCCTCCCTTCGGGCTAGCAGGTTGGCAGTGGGAATGTTTCTCTATGAAGGCACCGTAGGAAGCTATCAGCTAGG
>NW_005301470.1:0-701 GCF_000412655.1 Myotis brandtii
ACAAGCCTATGGCTAAGTTATTAACATTTCTGTTTGTCATACACAGAAGCCACACCTCAGACAGATAGAGTAACTCTCCCAGGGTCACACAGCTGGGAAATGGTGGGGTCCGGGGGCCAGTCATCTGTCTTGTGTCCCTCCACACTCCCCTTCTCAGGCCCAGAGGCCTCTATCAGCCTAATGTTTTAACTGGGCCTCATCAGCACCCCCCACCAAAAACTACTACCTACAGGGTTTGGGGGGCTTCTCATTCTGAGAAAGACAGTTCATGTGTTTTTCCAGCCTTACTCAGGTGGATGAAGTGTGGAGAAAAGCTATTTTTATTACTCTAAGTCTACACCTGCCGTCTCCAATAAGGCCACATCCTTGCTTTGTATATGTAAGAACTTGGGACATTATCTAGCCCCATTGCTTTTCAGGTTGCTGCCCCCACACTCCTCTTACCTTGACATTCTGGAGCTGCCTCTGGTTGCCGCAAGGACCTCTCGTTTGGAGCACATGGTCAGGTCCTTGCTCCCCCCCCCCCTCCCGGCCCCCGACAAATTTCCTTCCGGGGAATCACTCCTACTGAAACGCAAAGGCCTGGGAAAGAAAGCCAAGGCGTGGCTAACTCAGAATTCCTTCTGCAGTAGGAGGGAATCAGAGAGGAGTATGGTCTGCTCTGCAGATGGCTTAGCTGCTCATCTTGCAGTCATGTTAGC
>NW_005301471.1:0-701 GCF_000412655.1 Myotis brandtii
AGGACAAAGATTACATGGGAAAGTAGGAATTACAGGCCTGGGAAAGTAGGCATGGTATAATCATACAGGTTATAAGTCTTGTGGGCTGCGGAGGTGGGGGGCGTGGGAGGGTGTCCCAGAGGGAGGGTGCCTCCAGGTGCCCCTAGACCAGGTTACAGGCAATAGGGGCTGGAAACTGTAATGAGTAGGTGCCTTCAGGATTAGATTGTTTCAGCCACAAGGTTGTAAATCTTAACATAATGATAGGATGTTTGAAGTTATGCTAGAAAGAATACCTGGAAAAAAACCCAGCTAGTTGTCAAATAGTCCAATTTAGAACATCAAAATGGGTGAGATGAGCCTATGTAACTAGCTATGAGTCCATCAGAGGTTAAACACAGAGTTAGGGACCACCAAGCATGCTAACAGTGGCTAAATGCACCTCACCCAAACCATTCTCTATTTCCCTTCCTCAAACTCCAGCCCTAGTGCTGGCAGTTCTTCCTACATCAGACTTTGCACAATATGTTCCTTCTGATGTGTTTTGTGTTTTTTTTTGCAGGGGGGAGGGGGATGTTGTTAGTTTGTTTGCATTTTTATTGTTGTTATTTAACTTCTACTCATTGCTGAGGTCTCTACCTGAAAGTCACTTTGCGAAACCTTCCTAGACTCTTTCAAGAGGACTTCGTCATTGATGTTTCTATCTCTCTTTCCCTCTCCCT
>NW_005301472.1:0-701 GCF_000412655.1 Myotis brandtii
AGAATCAATGAAAAACATATCCTCGGGTGAAGCTTTAAAAAAAGATAAAATACTATGACACCAGTTTGTACCTTGCTTTTTTTCATCACTTGCACATGACAGGGCACCCATATCAGCTTACTAATGCTTCTTCATTCTTTTTGATGGCTGCATCATATTCTCCAGTATGAGCAGTCCACGATTTGTGACAGTCTCCTATTAATGGGTAGTTGGCCATATTTGCCACAATTAACCATGCACATATCAACTTTGCTCCTACGTGTTCCTTTTTTTTTAATTGATAGTTTCACTGTTGTAATACTTTCAGTAGGTTTATGATTTCTAGTAATATTCATTAGGTAATTAAGTACATGGTAAATTTTTAAACATTTTAAAGACAAAGAGTCTGTGAGAGATGAGAGACAGAATTGCACACTGTTTAAGGAAAAGGCATCCAAAGCAATCCTCATTGGAAAACCAGCTTTAAGACTTTGCGGATGCGCCAGTTTCTGTCTCTGAGGCTCAGTTTGTTCGTGTGTAGAATGGGCTCGATAGTCATGCCCGTCTCACAGGGTTATGGTGAGGGTTAAATATTAAGCACTCGGTAAATGGCAGCTGCCGTTGGCTCACTGTTGCGATGATGATCGATATTATTACTTAGCTGTAATGTTTGTTTTGGATAAAGTGTATCTTTGGGTTCTTTGACATGGCAGTCAGAACCC
>NW_005301473.1:0-701 GCF_000412655.1 Myotis brandtii
AGAGATGGGGATGGAAGAGGGTCAAACACCTGGGCCCTTCTGGTGCATAAATCATTCTGTGAGTGCAAACGATTTAGCAGATAGACAGGTGGTTTCTCAGAGCAGGAAGGCCCTTCCCGCCACTGCTTATGCTTATCTATACTTGAAAAGGACCAAACAGCTTCTGTCACACTGTGGAGTGGCCATGCTGGCGACGTTAACATACAATTATCCACACGTGGGGCAAATCACTAAGAGTTCGCTTTTTTTAAAAAAAATCACTTCATGCAAAGCTATAGTTTAGATGTCATTTTCATTTCATAAAAGGATTCACCATCGTTTGTCTTTAAAAGCTAGTTTTGCTCGTGCGCTTAATTTATGATCCCATTTACAGAGATGCGATTGCCTCACAACTTGTCAGAAACACATCTGAATAAAACAAGGTACCCGTCTCTGCCTCAGAATGCCATCCTTGATCCAGACCTAGAAATCAGTGCAAGGCTTGGCTGAGATGGAATTTTACTACAGGTGGTGTGGGACTTGATCCCAGGCTGAGAGGGAAACACAGTACCCAAGGCTGAGAAGGGCACTGTGGATAAACATTTTTAAACAGTCATTGACCGTAGGAAGGCAAGATTTTTAAGCCGGGGATAAGAGTACAGCAAGGACAGGCCTGAGAGCCCAGATTGTTAGCAGCTAAACTAAACCAGAGTGAGAAAAAA
>NW_005301474.1:0-701 GCF_000412655.1 Myotis brandtii
GGGTCCGCATGGCCGTGGGCCAACTGGGCAAAAGCAAGGGAGCCCACAAGCCCAGAGTCACACAAGTCCCAAGAGCAGCTAGAGGAAGCAAGAGAGCACAAGGGGCGAGTTCTTTTGTTCAGGGGATTAAATATCCCAAATGTTGAGTCCTTGCATCAGCCACGCACATTCTGCTCAGTGACCTTTGTTCTCAAGTGTGACTGACAAGGACCTTCACTAATCCCCCCATCTTTACGGGCATGTGTATATCTCCCCTTGGTTGGACCCCTGGGGAGTGTAAAGTTGTAGCTTCCTAGTGAAGTTGCCTAAGTGACATGCCTATAATATCTGGCGTACCCCTCTGCTCCTTTCCTGTTATTAATAACTAAGTTAATCACAATGGTATCAGAGACATGGATGCATGGGACAAACTGACAGATCTCAGAGGGGAGGAGAGTGGTGTTGGGGGCGGGGACCAGGAGAGATTAACCAAGGAGCATATGTGCATATATGCATAGTCCATGAAGACAGACAACAGCATGGGGAAGGTCTGGGATGGGGTGGGGGTTGGGTAGAAGGGGGGCATCTGTAATACTGTCAACAGTAAAAATAATCAATCAATTAATTAATTAATAAATAAAAAACCAATTACAACCACAAGTGGCAAAGTGCTTTAAGAGCCAAGGAAGCCCTAGCCAGTTTGGCTCAGTAGATAGAGTGTC
>NW_005301475.1:0-701 GCF_000412655.1 Myotis brandtii
CATGGGCTATGCATATATGCATATAAGTTCTTTGGCTCTTCTTAATCTTGGCCTATCTCACCCTAGAAGGATAAATGTCATTGCCCTTAATGCTATCTGTTTTCTCAAGACCAACAAAAATCTCTTAAACCAATAACCCTACCTCTGATCTTCACATGCTTACAGTCCTAGGAACTGGAGACTGGTTACAGTCAGGAACCGGCTCAGCCTGGAAAAGGGGGAGAGCTCGCCTTGGTTCTTCTCTGGGTGTGCTCATCTCGAAATCTTGGTGTTCCCCATTATCGCTATTATATACCAACATTCATAATTATTATAATCATTATTATTAATCCACTCATTTGACAAGTTGCACTCTGATATACTATTGAATCCTCCTCACATAAGAAAATAGGGACAGTTAAAAAAAAAGAAAGAAAAGAAAATAGGGACAGATATTAGTTATCTAAGGCTTAAGTCAGCCTAATCATCCAATCCAGGTGACTTATTACAGCAGAGAACAGTTCCCCACCTTTGGGGAATTGTGGTTTCTAAACACCATGTGTGATAATGTGAAGTCTAACTCTTTCTCTCTAACTTTCTGAGTAGGAAACCAACCAGTGTCCTCCCTATCGATATGTGGCCAGAGCTTTACTTTGGCCATGTGCACAAGAATTTAAAAGCCATGATAAATACTTTCTCTACCTATCTTTGAATTGGAGGGT
>NW_005301476.1:0-701 GCF_000412655.1 Myotis brandtii
TGATGTTTCTATCTCTCTCTTCCTCTTTGAAACCAATAAAAATATTTGTTTATAAAAAAGCTCTCTCTGTCCACGTCTACTGATTCAAGAGACCTCAAGTTTAAAAGGTGCGACCACTACTAGAATAAAGAGTGCCTCATTCAGAGTGATCTCTTCGTGTTTATACCTGGATCATGTAGGACAAAAATCAATCCAATGAATGTTCCGGATTCCTGCCCCCCAAGAATTACAAAAACTTTGCTTGAGTAAACGTGAGATACGAAGCCAGATCTGATGCAGGCTCAGATGGGGACTTCCTCTCCCTGGGAAACGGAATGTAGATGCCCGCACAAAGGGTCCGAGCCTGCCTGGTACCAACAGCATCCGATCGTATTCCAGTGGCTTGAAGGAGTGTCGATGGGAGGTGGGACAGCCAGCTGGACTCGGGGCACACAAGGGGAGGGCGTCCCTCGAAGAAGAAATCGGCCGCCATCGCTGCCCCTCCTGGTGCCGGCCCTGCGCTGCCTCCCTGCTAAGCCCTTACCCGCCTGTTGCTCGGGCTTCTCACTCACCGCGGCCCCTCCTGGGCCTCAGGTTGAGGCGGCAGCATCTTAGGATATGGGTCTCCACCCCCTTCCCACCTGGAGCTGAACGGTGCCAATGCCTGACCAAGCACAGCCCACCCTACTCTCATGCCCGGGGTCAGATCACCTTAGTTCTTC
>NW_005301477.1:0-701 GCF_000412655.1 Myotis brandtii
ACAAGGAAGCACATCAAATTCAATTCCTAGTCAGTTGGGGACTAGACCCTGAGGCCACGGCTGACTCCGGGCAGATGTGCGGGGAGGGCTCTCGCGGAGCCGCTGTTGTAATGACAGTCTGTCCTGGGGGACATGACCTGTATGCGGAGCACAGCACTGACGTCTGTCTTCACAGTGTTTTCCCAGCCGATTATAAATAAAGTGAAGCCTCAGCTCCTGAAAACTCATTTCTTGCCATTAATGGAGAAACTGAAGAAAAAGGCAGCCATGGTGGTCGCGGAGGAAGACCATCTGAAAGCCGAGGCCAGAGGGGACATGTCCGAGGCCGAGCTGCTCATCCTGGACGAGTTCACCACACTGGCCAGGGACCTCTATGCCTTCTACCCGCTCCTGATCCGATTCGTGGACTACAACAGGTAGGAAGTTCAAAGCGATTGATTTCTCTAATGGCACCCTGACCTTGCTGGGTTCCTGTGTCCCGGACAAATGGCTTCATTCACTAACCTCTTAGCGATGAGCCTGTTCATACTCAGATGTTTCTAGATGCATTGTTTTGACGGAGCATCTTAAAATTACAACCAGGAAGGGCATTCTGAAGCAGGCGCAGTGTTGCGGGTAAAAGTTAGCGGTTGGACAGTTCCCGTGTTTTAGTTCAGTGTTACCACTGCACACTTAGCCATCGGTGCTCTGTGGGAAGCCAG
>NW_005301478.1:0-701 GCF_000412655.1 Myotis brandtii
GTGTGTGGGAGAATCAGGGTACTTACTGGAGATTGGGTTCTGCCATCACATCCTCCACGCATGCCCCGTTTTCCCTTTCCTCACACCCATCGCTCCTGTACTAGTAGATTAGAACCGACATCCCCATGAACGATAAACTCCTTGAGGGAAGGGACCCGGTCTGAATCTGTCTTTCTCAGCCCTGCATCCCCACGCCTAGCACGGTCCTCACACAGCGGACACAGTGATTAACCGGGTGACTAGCCCAGGGTCAGACACAGTGGATGCTCCTTAGTCAGCACCGTTGTGCTCTCTAACTGCCCACAGTCCCTGCAGGCCTGGACCTGACCGTGGCTCTGGGGAAATATGGGTTCCTGTGAGCCTCTGACACAGCACTGTTGCGACCCATGCACCCCTAACCTTGTTTTCTGCTGGCTTCCGTTTCAGGACACCTGACTTAATCCTACTATTGACTCATTGACACTGACCTGATGGCCAGCGGCACTGTAACGCATGTGTGCATGAACTTACCGCACACATGCATGTCGTCTGCGTGGTACATCTGTCTTCTCGTGCTTAGGGATGTGAGGTAGCTCATCTGCTGTTTAAGATGCCGGGGCCACTTTCAACAGTGAAATCTCCAACAAAAATTCTCAGAAATAGAAAAAGCTCAGCACTAAAGAGCCTGTAAAAGGGGCACATTACAGTATGAAATGTGAAAC
>NW_005301479.1:0-701 GCF_000412655.1 Myotis brandtii
TCTATCTATCTATCTATCTATCTATCTATCTATTTAACTGTCAATTAAAAGCGAGTTGCAAACCTCAAGACAGTTTACTCTTAAATACTTTAGTACATATTTCCTAAGCACAAGAATTTTCACTTAATTGAATAAAAATACAAATAATTACCATACTTCAAATATTTAATATTGTTACAGTGTTTCTAATATATAATCCATCGTCAACTTCTACGATTTATCTCAAAACATGTGTTGTTGTTTTTGATTTGACGTCCAATAAAAGATGATATACTGAATTTTAGTTGCTTGTGTTAGTATTCTTTAATTTTTCCTTTTCCTTTTTTTAATAGCATTACCATTTTTGAAGAGTTCAGGCTGGTTATTCTGTACAATGATCTTCAATTTACAAACATGTAAAATGTTTGCTCAATGCCCAAACGTGTCTGAGAGATCCACACATTATAACATCTAAAGGTGGGTAAGTGGGATTAAACTGGGGAGGTGAGAAGGGAGAAAAGCTGAGCTAAGCTACCATCCTGGAGAGGGGAGAATTCAGCCTGGAAGAGCAAAGAGATACAATGAGCATTCCTGCATTAGTGGGTAGGACTAGCTGAAGCTGAGCCCAGTGACTTGGGATGAAGAGAGGTGTGGCCAGAGTTGTCTGGCAATTGGTATTCCAGAGAGAGAAACAAAGCCACAGAACTCGGCTACCATCCCTG
>NW_005301480.1:0-701 GCF_000412655.1 Myotis brandtii
AGAAACGTTGATGTGAGAGAGACACATCCATTGGTTGTCTCCCTCCTGCTGCACTTGACTGAGACAGGGATAGAGCTTGCAACCAAGGTTTGCTCCCTTGACTAGAATCAAACCTACGACCCTTCAGTCCATGGGCCCACATTCTAACCATTGAGCAACCGGCTAGGGCAGTCTCTAGATTTTTTAACCATTTCATTTCTCAGGTCTCTCTGTGGCGTTTGTGCGCTTAAGAGATGGAAGGAGCAGCGACCCTGCGCGGAGCCTGCCTTCCAGAGTGGAGGCCACTACCCATGGGTCTGTGTGAGCGGCTTGTAGGGACGTTTAAAAGGTGTTTTGGCAGAACCCACATGCCCAGAAGGACCGAGGTGAGCTGTGGGCCACCATGAAGCCCACAAAAACAGCCAGGTCCCTAGGAAGCGCTCAAGCGGAGGAAGCAGCCGGCCCCAGAGTTTGTGTCTTATTTATTTAGGCAAAGAAAGGGTATTTCTTTCAACCAGCAAGGAAAATGTTAGGTTATGTAACACTGGGGATGAAGAGAACGAGGCTTTTGAGGCTTTTTTTTTCCTTTCCTGGAGAAAAGTGTTGTGAAATAGTCCAGGAACAACGTCCAGTTTCCACTCTCAGTCCTGCTTCCAGAAGCTTCTATATCACAAGATCAACAGCCAGAGCTCTGGCTCTGGGGTTAGGGTTAGGGTTAGGGT
>NW_005301481.1:0-701 GCF_000412655.1 Myotis brandtii
GGACAGTGGCAATCAGGAATGAGGGTAAACAATCGAGATGCTTTCATCCCATGAAAGCAAAGAGAAGACAAAGAGGTCAGTCTAAAATGTAGGTGGTCTGCTAGGAGGCCTTGCCCACTTTAAAATTAGTCAATATAGGTGGCAAAGTCAACCTAAAATTAGGTGCCTCGAATTTCCATTTCTTCATATAAAATCATCCAGAGCTTTTCCATGCAATAGAAAGATTACAAGGTAGAGAGAGCTGCTCAGGAACAGGGTCTATTCCCACCATGAACATTAGTGTCCATCACAGATATCCTAAGCATATTTTCTACTCTAAGTCACTGATTAAAATGTTAACTGGCCCAAGAAGTAACCTCTGTGGAATGCCATGTGTTGTGTCTCCCCAGGCTGACACTGAACCACTGAGAATATTTGTCAAAATGTGACACTTCACCCAGCTGTCTCTTCTCATAGCACATGCATGCACAGTTGTGGGTGAGGAATTAAGACTGTAACAGCAGGGACATTAAGGATTAGGTTTGACAGTTTACTAAGAGGAATGCATAGTTTGGCTTTGTCCAACTCAGGATGCCTTTCTAGTTTAGAAAGAGGATGATTTCATTTAATGAAATGCAATTTTAAAAGAGCCAAGGATAGCCCAGCCAGAGTGGCTCATTTGATTAGCATTGTCCTGTGCACCAAAAGGTTGCCAGTTTGAT
>NW_005301482.1:0-701 GCF_000412655.1 Myotis brandtii
CGCATAAGACAGTTTGGACCCAGTCCTCCTGGCCTCGTTTATTTTTAATTACGACCTCACTCCGGGCGTTTCTGCAGACTGACCCAACCTCCTTGAAGCAGGAGGCTGCCTCGGGGGTCGCAGGACCTGTGTCTGTTTCGTCCTGTCCTCGAAGAACAGCCAGTCTCCGTGTGTCTGTAACACAGCGTTTCTGAGTACCGTGGGCACATTTTACTGCGGATCGGGCCATGGCTTTATGGGTGTGAGGGCAGATCTTGCATCTTAAGTATCCTCTCTTTCAAAATCATGCAGAAATGACAGAAAAGGAGGAGGGGAAAGGAATAGTGAGTGCTTTGGTGTCACTAATAAATGAGATGGTGAAATAAGCCATGCAGGTTTTATAAGGTAAAAATCTGCCAAATCTCATTACTATGAAAATAAGTCATAAAATATTCATCTCCCAGGCATTTCAAAGGACCCCTGTGGACGAACCATGTAATTAATCAGTCAGCTTTAATGAGCACCACAATAAACACTTTTCCTCCTAAAGCCTGGCCCGCTTTGTTTTTGCAGAAAATAGAACCATCGTGGCACCTTGAGGCGGGCCAGCTGCGCAAGGGGCTCTAAGTGATGTTTGCTGTGGCTAGACGTCATGTTAGAGATGCTCTTTCTATTTTCCGTGTTAAACATGAACGTTCCAGAAGTCGGGCACGTTTCCTTTT
>NW_005301483.1:0-701 GCF_000412655.1 Myotis brandtii
AAAAAAACTTGAAAATTTATTCTAGCCATTACTTTATATGTGTGAAATTATTTTTTCGGGAATCTAATACAAGCTTATATTTGTTTTTTTCTGAGTTTTGACTGATGTTCTGTCAATAATGATAATTTTTTTTAATTTCTCATGAGTTTTAAAAATGTTATTTTAGTTAAAAACACGTATACATTACACACCTCAATTTTGGAGACAATAAATTCTGATGTAACTGTTTTTAAAATTCAAAACTTCACATGAACTCTGAAGGAAAAGATGACGTAAGTATAATTTGCTGTACTTAGTTTGAATCCTTCAAAACTCAGTATGACCTGCATTTACCTTTTAAAATTTACGAGTACATAAGCAAGAATGTAAGTTCATTACAGATAGATTTATACACCCTCGTTTATAGGGGGGGAAAAACTTTATACAACCTTTCTTGTTAAGCCATAGGACAACATATACTAAGTACTTTAGTAAAATACTGCACAATTTATAAGTTGCAATAAAGAATATTGTTGCTGTGAAGCTGGGCGAGTGCAGCTGCAGCTAATTTGTAGCAGGTCGGGGTTCCAGTCCCCCCTCATCTTCGGTGGTGAGAGCCGGCCCCAGACCAACCTTGGGCATGTGAAGTTTATCTTCAACAGTTGTAGTGGTGCAGCGACCTGATTTCTAAGTGCAGGCCTGTATCTCCCAGGAGGCCCCAG
>NW_005301484.1:0-701 GCF_000412655.1 Myotis brandtii
GTGCACGAATTTCATGCACTGGGCCTCTAGTGTAATATAATATAAATTCACACACATATATACATATGTATATGTAGATAATAAACTTTTAAAATGAAAGTACTATATATGTATATTTTTAAAGGATTTCTTCTCCCTTTAGAGGAAACTGCTCACTGTAAAAAATAATTATTGAAGGGGCCTTGGGAGTGGGCACAGGAGTGGTGGTGGGAAGAGCTGTTAGTTCTTGTTTGGTGGGGGTGTCTCTAACTTTTTGGATTGGAGTCATGTGAGAGCTGGAGTTGCCCTTGCCTCTCACTGTCAGCAAAAGGCAGCAAAGGCACATCATCCCTCTGGGACTCAACTCTGCCATGGGCAACATCAGGGGCTGGGAGGTTCAGTGGTCCCCAAGACTTACTGGTCCCTCTCGGAACCACTGTAAGATGGGGTGGTCCCACTATGTGCTCTGGAGTCATCCATTTGCTGTGTGACCTTGGGCAACCTGCCTAACTTCTCTGAGTAATGATTTCTTCCTCCTAAAAATGAGATTCATGATATATGCCAGGAGGAATGGTAAATGAGTAGATAGATGTGAGGGGTTTTGTGCAGTGCTGGGTGCAAGAGGGCCTCAGTACACGGTAGTTATTATTTTATACTGAAAACTTTTCCTGCCATGTCCAGGAAAACTCTGGATTTGAACCTCAAGGCCACCAAAGCCCAAG
>NW_005301485.1:0-701 GCF_000412655.1 Myotis brandtii
AAAAAAAAAAAAATCCCTCTCCTCGGACCGCGCAGGAGGGAGCCCAACAGCAAAGCCCGGCGTCCCGCTTCCCACCAGGCTCGCCCTACCTGCATCGCACCACCACCTGGATGTTCTTCCCCTTCTCCTCCTTCTTCTTCGTGGAGGAATTCGGCTGGGTCGCCATGACGGGACCCTCCGAGAAAACAAGGCCTGGTACCGGCGCGGGCTGGGATGCCCACCTCCCCAGCCAGGTGCGGGCTTGGCGGGGGGGATCGACGGAAGCAGTTCGGCGTCCCCGCTCTCCACTGCGGGCTCTGACTGGCCCCGAGGCAGTCCCGCACCAACCGGGACCGTCAAATCAGCGATCTCGCCTCCGCCAGATGCCAGGAAACGGAGCAACGACTAGGCGCCTCAATTTGAAAAAAGAGCCCAGCCGCCCGGCCAATTGCAGAGCGGGAGCGCAAAGCACCATGGGACGCGACATCGTCACCAGAGCCCCGCCCTCGGGGCGTGGCCCACGGGAAAGTAAAAAGCTGGTACGTCCGTGCAGGGCTGGAACTCGTAATCCAATGAGAGACTCCCGGGAGTAAACAAGATACTTGAACGCGACCTTGTTCAAATTACATAACAGCTCTAAACCAAAATTTCTTCATCTGCAAAATAAAAATAATAGCAATCGTTTCAGAGAGCTGTGTGAGGATTAATGAGCTAACACGGGT
>NW_005301486.1:0-701 GCF_000412655.1 Myotis brandtii
CATGGTTGACTTATTTTTATGTCTTTCCCTAGTGCTTGCACTGGCCTCACCACTTTGCTAGTTAATTTCTGACTCCTACACAGCTGGAGCAGAGTGAGGGGCGGGTGGCATAGAAAAGTGTCGTCTTGTTTAAATGGTAGTCTCATCAGCTACTTTTCTGCTTCCTGGGCAACTGTTTAGAGCTGATCCTTTCTCTTTGTTTTTTGTTTTGTTTTGTTTTGTTTGCTGTTGTGATTGCTGTTGTTGTGATCCTTTCTCTTTGGATGCTGGCAGAGACTCTGGAGTTTCTTTACTGGGCCCATCTATCTATAGATCTTGTAGCCTGGCATTATATTGTGAATGGAGGCTTGCCCTAACTTGAGCAACTCCTAGACATCAGGGGTTATTCCTCAGTTTTTGCTGCTGAGATCTGAAGCTCTTATTCCTGAAATTTCTTGGTGGCACCACTAGACTGGACCCAACATGACTCCAGACTGGATATTATTCTCTCACATGGCCCCCTGCTGGCCCAATACATAGCCTGTGTATTGACCGATTCTTGGAGTGCACGCTTATTACAAGAATGCCACAAAACAGTCCTTCCAGCACTATCCAGATTTTATGGATGTGAATTAAACTGGTAATCTTTGATCACAGAAATCATATATTACATTTTCTGTATTCTCGGGAACACACACACACACACACACACACACACACAC
>NW_005301487.1:0-701 GCF_000412655.1 Myotis brandtii
TTAACATATTCTCAAGAAAAAAGAACATTTTAATGTCAATTGGTCATGTTGAAATTTCCCTTGAGAATAAAGGGATTTGGTCTATGGAATTATGGGGATGGTTAGAAACAATCTAGTCAATCGAATGAAGTGGTTAAAGAACTGGAGTCTGGCATAAAAAATTAGAAAAACAACCTGGAAGTTAAAATAGTGTGCATTACTCCAAGAAACTGAAGCTCTATAATCTGTCTACCAAGTAGCTTTGAAAATAATAAAGAAGAATGTTATTGATTTATTTCAAACTTAAAGTCTAAAGCATCTAAATGGAGGCTGAAGCTACTGTCCAACTTGACATGTTTGAACTACTTTGATTTGGTTTGCCTAGAGGAGGCATTACTCTTGCTACGTTCATGAAGACTGATCACTTTGGACAGAAATCTGTCTGTGTTGACGTGGACGAGTATGATACCGAGCACTCATAAAGCCATTAGAAAACGCTGTAGGCTCAGAAGAGCAGCTCCTCATAAAACTGTTTCAACAGGAAAAAGACAGTGAAAAAGAGGCTGTAGTTGCTCTATCCCCACGACATGAATTATGACACCTACAGGAATATCTCCAGTCCTGGATTTCAGTATCCCAATGACCCAATCTTTCTGAGATATGTCAAACTAAACAGTGAGGAAACAAGCCAAAGAGATATCACCTGTCCTTATTTATTTATT
>NW_005301488.1:0-701 GCF_000412655.1 Myotis brandtii
AGGGGGCGAGCAAATACCCTTATCAGTAAGTAAGTGAAAAGAATAGGCTATTACCACGGCAACATTCAGGAATACGTCAGCTCTATCACTACCAATGCTCCACTTAAAGTAAAACAGCAATCTGAATAATTTCGAGAATTTTTAACATATTTGTGTGAGATTTATTACCTAACTGAAGTTGTCTTATTGTTTCTGGGAATTCTCTCTTTGGGCCAATAGAGGGAGCTCAAGGCTTAAATTTTTTTCTCTTTCTGTTTTCAGAACTTGATTGTATTGCTTTAAGACCTTGAATTTTCCTTGATTTTGTTTTTTTTAAGATCAACTGAAATGCAGGAAATTTGCCTGCATATATCTACCTGGTTAAAGAAAATAAATTTCTTTTAAGGCATTTTTATTGTTAATAATAGTAAAATATTATATCAACAAATAGTACTTAAGAGAATAATTTGTTTTCCTTTTAGCTATACAAAGGATAAGAAATTACTCTAGAGATCCTCAAACACTAAAATTTAAAAATAATGAATTGTTTTTCTAAAAAGGCACAAATAGTATACATGATCTAATACAATAAAAATATCTATAAGCAACATCCTATTAACATTTAGTAAAGGTTAACATTTTTACTCTAAACAGGTAATTTTTTTCCTAGTATAAAGATTTAAATTTTATGGAAGACAGTATGGAGTTTCCTCAAAAAGTTA
>NW_005301489.1:0-701 GCF_000412655.1 Myotis brandtii
CCGGGCCTCTAGTAACTTTAATAAAAGAATGCAGGGCAGCAACCAGTGGGCAGAGAATTAGGTCCCAACAGAAAGTACTGAGGTCATATCTACCACCACAGGTCAGCAGGTTCTGCAGGAGCACAAGGTGGACCGGGCATGAGCACCGTGGTGTCCCGTCACCCTTGGCAATGCAGATGTGGGAGCAGCCGCCGTTGTCCCGGGCACATGGGTGGGCCGCTGCAGAGACAAAAAGGGAGGGGGTCAAGCTCTGCCTCCCACCTCAGGTCCGCAGTCCAGAGGGTGGAGGGGATGAGGGCCCGGTGAGAACTCACAAGAGCCGGCACTCTCGTTGGCCAGGCCCCCACAGATCCTCCCACTTAATTCCCAGGGCAACCTCCGGAGTCTGTGTCTAGTGACATTGCATTTTGCAGATGAGGAAACGCAGGCCAAAAGCAGGTACCAAACTTACCCAACGTCACAGCCCAGCGCATCTTCCCCAGCTCTCACTGTGCCTACAACTGTCACTCTACTCTGCCCACCTGTCTGCCTCTCATGGTGTGGAGAGCTGAGTGGTGGCCCCCCAAAAAGATATGTCCACATCCAAATACCCAGAACCCGTGAATAGGACCTTATTTGGAAAAACGATCTTTGCAAATATAATCAAGTTAAGAATCTGGAGTTGAGGTTATTCTGAATTATCTGGGTAGACCTGAGTCTAA
>NW_005301490.1:0-701 GCF_000412655.1 Myotis brandtii
CACACACACACACACACACACACACACTCCATTCACTTTCCCCTAAATGTCCATCTGCATGTCCGGCGCTTCTTGCTCCTCACTCTACAGGCGCCCAATGGCCTCAGGTGTCATCTACGCGCTGAAGTCCTCCATCTCTCCCCCAACCCCTGGATGCAAATGACCAATCCCTTCCGCACGTCTTTCAGATGCTCAGACCCAGTAAGACCTACACTGAACCGTCCTCTCAACCTGCTCCTCCTGTTTTGTACACAGTGAGGAGCATCCCCTCTACCCCATCACACAAGCCGGAAACCTGGGCCTGCCCTTGCGCCTGCCCTGTCCCTCACCTTCATATGCATCCATCAACCCCCGGAGCAGGCTCACTCCCATCTCCCAAAGCAGTGCTCCTCCGAGTGTGGTCCTGGTCCAGCAGCATCAACTTCACCTGAGACCCAAAGAACCAGAACAGGAAACTCGGGGGCGGAGCCCGTGATGTGGGTGTTAACAAGTCCTCCAGGTGAGCCCAATGTCCGCTGGAGTTTGCCAATCACTCACCCAGGAATCATTAGAATCCCACTTTTTCATCCCCCATTCCCACTTCCCTTCCTGCATTATTGCACGTCTCCCTCAGAATCTCCTAGCTTCCAAGCCATCCCCATAGAGCACCCCCAGTCCATACTCCCCTCACCCCAAATGCTCTCTCTGAATCATGGATCTGA
>NW_005301491.1:0-701 GCF_000412655.1 Myotis brandtii
TCGCGACCCACAGGTTGAGAACTGCTGCTTTAGAGTCTCAGACGGAGGTGTGGAGGGCAGCAGGCCCCCAAACTTCACAGACATCATCACTATTCCTGCTTTATTTTTAATAAAACACCGTTGATTTTACACCTACTCAGTGCCAGGGACTGGACTCAGTACCTGACAGGCTTTATTGCTACTCCTCACAAAAACTCATGATAGCTACTAAAACTCCCATTTTACAGATGAGAAAATGAAGTCAGAGCAGTTATGTGGCCTCTCAAGATAGACAACCAGTAATAGGTAGATCCAGGGTTCTTGTCCAGGGCTGTCTGGCTCCAAAGCCAGACCTCCTGCTTTAACCACACTGTGACCCAGAAGCATCCTTGATGCTGTAAACCTGCTCCTTGAGCCAAAAGGTTTCATTAGACTGGCTGCTGAGTTTGTCAAGAGATGGCTGTGCCACATAAAACAAATGCCTCTTTGCAGACAGAGAAAAGATGTGACCCAGAATACCAGCTAACATATATTAGGGATATAATGTGACCCAGGTTGTAAAGTAACTTTTATCACACCAAGGAGAGGTGGGCTGTAAAGGCTCCTATACCAGGATTCCTACCTTGGATGTCAACCCAGTGTTGAAAATGTTCTTATTCCACCACAAAAAGGTCAGCATTGTCAACAAAAAGGTCACTGCACCAATCCAATGCCAACAATGA
>NW_005301492.1:0-701 GCF_000412655.1 Myotis brandtii
GGTGCTGCGGGACTTGCCGTGCGGAGCGGAATCTCAGATGTTATCAAGTCCAACTGACTGAAGCCACTGGATTTTCCTTCGCTGCCAGCAGGCCGCTGTGTACATCATTGGTGCCCAGGGACATGGGCGAGCACATGAGTTCACACAGCTCATATTTAACATGTGTGTCAGACCAGTGGTGTCTGGTCCCAGAGAGCCTTTCCCTTCTCACGGGGTCTGGATGCAAGCCTACGTCATCATCAGTGAGAAATAGGTCACTTTGTCCTCAGGAAAAAGTCAGTCCCAGTTACCTTGTTGGTTTCCCAGAAAATAAAAGGTGCTTCAAGTCAGAAGTAAACTATTGACACATTCACTTCTCTTTACCACTTTTGGAGGATCTGTGCTATAATAGTCTGTTCCTACAATTCTTCAAGTCTGCCAAAATAAGAGTCGTTTTAGACCAATCTGGGGTGTGGGTTAATTCCCAGAAGGCACTGCTGCAACGTTAAAAGAAGATGTAACTTCCCAGGGTCTGCACTGTCGCTTTGGTACAAATGTCCACCTCGTATTCGCTCATTGCGCATGAATACTGTAATTCCCAGATATTCACAAGATGTTTCTAACTTTCTTTTTTCATTGACCCTGGCAAGGTTTCATACAGTTGGGTACAGAAAACACTAACTTTATTATTATACTAAATGGCCCTAGCCGATTTGGCTCAG
>NW_005301493.1:0-701 GCF_000412655.1 Myotis brandtii
GCAGCCTCAGTTGCCTGTTGAGGGTCCACTGCTGCTCATCCTCAGTGGGATGGAGGCCCCGTGGGAAGCAGAGCTAAGCAGGAAAGGGGCACTGGGAGAGGCAGGCTTGGCACGGCTCACACTCCGTTAGGTCTGTGTAGGGATATTAGAAGGATCACTTCAGAAGGGCAGATTGTCTGGAGGTGCTGAGACCAGGGCTCCAGGAACCTGAGAGAGTCCTGGGAGAGTCACAGGGCAACATCTTATTAGCCTGCAGAGTGCATTAATTTCCCAGGACAGAGGCCACAGTACGGGTCAGATTTCCCATGCAGAATAAAACTAAGACATCAAAAAGATGCTGTTTACTTGTAAATTACCCAAATATTTCTGGTCCTTCTAAAAGAACCCTTTTCTTAATAAAAAATTCTTTCCTGGTATGTTTTACCCTGACAATTACTTTAATGGTATTTCTATGGCGTAGAATTATACATCTAAAAGCTCAGGACCTACAGGATTGTGATAGCCTGGGACTGGCACAGGTCACGTGGATTGGAAAGTAAAGGGGAGGAACCTGGAGGGAGACTCAACCTTGGTTCAGCAGCCGTGACTCCCTCCAGCCCCAAATGCTTTTAAAGACACGACTTCATTAGGTTGATGAAATGAGTCTCAAGTACCTTAGAGCCCCAGACTAAAAAAAAAAAAAAAAAAAAAAAGGAAAAAAA
>NW_005301494.1:0-701 GCF_000412655.1 Myotis brandtii
CCGACATCCCCCGAGGGGTCCTGGATTGCAAGAGGCCCGGTGAACAAATCTGTGCACCAGGCCTCTAGTAGAAAATAAAAGTATACACAGCATACTTCCACTTACATATAAATTAAAAAACTAAAGTTATAGTAACAAGTCAATATAGTAGAGAGGGAAGGGGTAGTGCATGGGAGGTGACATAAGGAGACTTTCTGAGTACATTATTTTGATTTTTAAGCTGAATAACAATTACTTTGTAATTCACTGAACTATGTTTTGTGTACTTTTCTGAACGTATGTTATCCCTCACAGTAAAAAAAAAGTTTACATAAGATAAAAAGGCTAAAGATTGAGCAAGATTCGTAATATCAATTTTAAAAGATGTATATGAGTTAAATCAAGGACCTTAGGATATTAGAAAATGTAGACCCAAGATTATGCATGAGGCAGAGAAATAAAAAATCTAGAGAGTTGAATTTCTTTTAATAATAGGTCAATTCTTGATGTGATGCTGGGCCAAGCAGCCTTGGATAACCATGCTTTCAGAGAAGCAACACTTTACATCTCTGATTGTTTGTTTCATTCTGCAGTGTATACAAAGCCAGATATGGTATATCTTCCTACAACAATGATTTTAAGTAAAGATTTGAGTAAATATTTTTATTTTAAAACCAGATACATGATGGAGAATATAAAGCATATTACAAAGGAATTTCATG
>NW_005301495.1:0-701 GCF_000412655.1 Myotis brandtii
CTTTGCATATTAGGCTTTTATATATATAGATGTACATTATGTTTCTTTTACTTACACTGATTATATTTGTTAAATTGAGCCAGTATAGGTGACCTCTTACTCATTGATAATCTCAGGGGATGACCAAGAACCAGGCTGGAATATTAAAAAACACAATGTCCTGTTATTATGGATTACACACATTCAGGGGATGTTTATTATTTCATGAGCCCTAATTACAGAGCAAAACATTATTTATGGTGAATGGTGCTAAAGAGATTTTTTTACATTAAACTCAAGAACATGGAATTGCAGTACATCATTTAGTCCAGTAATTACTTACATGCCTGCATATAAGTGCCAGAATGTGCAGGCCACTGGAGGGCTTTGGAAAAAACCAGGAAAAAATGGGTATCACATCTTGTTACTGATTCTGAGCAAGATAAAATTCACTCTCCTAAAAAAATAATTTTTATGGATTAAATTAGAATTCTACTGTATACAGAAAATCTAATTATCGTAGTATCAAACTTTAAGGATTTAAAGTTCTCTTTTCATAGTTTCCTACAGATAAACCTAAAATTTAAATTCAAGACTTATTTTTAAAAATCCTCAACTCAAGAGTCACCAGTGTCTTCTTGACCCCTTCAGGGATAGGAAGCTCACTACCTCGCACAGTGGTCTCCAGAGCTGAGCCCTCTGCCTCCCATGCTCACCTCTTC
>NW_005301496.1:0-701 GCF_000412655.1 Myotis brandtii
GAATGAAACTCACAGAAACCCTAAAATCACATTTTAGGCAATATTTTTATTATATTGCTCCTTTCTAAATCTTGTGATTTTATCATTATTGGGCACAATTAAACTTCAGCAACTGTCCATAATATAAATGTAATGACTCCGAAGAGTATGATAAGAGTAATATTCAGTATCTTCCTTTATTGATAATGTATTGGTGGAAAATATGTCAATAAGGTGTATACAAAGGTCTACTACCAAGGTCTGGGAAATCTAAACACCTGATAATTAAGGCATGACTTTCCTCTGTACTATTAATCCAATTCTTATGGCGCCCTATAGCATACCAGATTTCCACTGTTTAAATTAAAATTGTTGTGAAACACATTTAATATTAGCTTATCCAAAAATAATACTTCAACTTTCACTCAATATCACATGATTCCTTTTGCTGTCTATTCTGTATTGCTATGTTATCTTGAAGCTGCAATAGTAAATAAACAGAACAGAATATGGCTCCACCCTCTTATTAAATCACTTCAGTGCTGAAGTTCAAACTTATGTAATAGTCTACTTTGAATGCACAATGAAATGCTAAAAACTAAATAATACAAGGAAAATTTAGAAATACAGTCCATTTGTGTTCAATTAGATTAAAGGATCTAAGAACAAACAAGAAATATAGGAGAGAGAAGTTAAACAAAAGTATATTTGTTAATTTTTTT
>NW_005301497.1:0-701 GCF_000412655.1 Myotis brandtii
CTCTCCCAAGAAGCACCACACTCCCAGCCCCGCCATGCTGCCTGGCCTCACCCCCAGCTGGCCCTCAGATGCCCCTCTGCTGACAACTGTGCATTCACATGCAATTTTCTTAGATTCTCTGGGGTCCCCCTGGTGCTGACATTTGGCAGCCTTCTGCCCTCTAGGCAGTAGCACTACAGGGACCCTGGGGTATCTGGACTCAGCCCTGTTTACACCCCAAGGGCCCCCTCGCATCAGGCTGGGCAGCCCCCTCCCCCCACACCCACTGGGATTCAAGGCCAGGATTCTCCCTGGACCGAGGGCACATGGGCTTCATCTCGCACACGAGCAGCAATTGTTTGAGAATGCCTGCCCAGTGCTTTCTGCAGCTTAGTCGTAGCTCCCAGAGAGAGTTCTGAGGTCCATTGCTAATGTCTGTCATGATCCAGTGGTGAGGTTGCTAGCACTAGTGTGCTGCATTTGACTTGTTTGCCTGAGCACCTTTGCCTCCCAGCCTGGTAGAAAGCCTGGCAGAAGCTCTGAGTGGGAGAGGCTTTGGATCCCATGGAAGCCTAGGTGAGGGCAAGGGGTAGGGCAGATTCCATGCACAGGATGGGGCCTCTCCCAGGACCCAGAGTCCACCTCCTCCCAACAGTGAGTCAGGGGACACCTTGGAGAGGACTTGGACATCCAGAGAGTAATCAGAACGTCTGTGCCATCCG
>NW_005301498.1:0-701 GCF_000412655.1 Myotis brandtii
AAGATTGGAATGGGCACCTAAGAATTGTGTCCTCTTTAAGGTTCTCTCCAAAATCCCCAGCTGCATCCCTTCCCCCAATTTAGATGTGAGTGGTTAAGGGATTGTGATGGGAGAGAAATAAATGGGAAGTTCAGAGTGATTGTAATTTATAATTCAGGGCTCTGTGGGAACCTTGTTGTGGGGATGAGTCAGAGTTAGGGCCCTGCTTGGCTTCTATGGTTTACAGGTGCCATTTAGTTCATACAAAACATGCCAGTGGTATTTTTGGTTTAACTATAGTACTTCAGGGTCCTGGGGGCCACCAGCTAGGGCTGAGGATCTAAATGGAAAGGCACAGACAGGGTCCCAGGTGGCTGGTTTGGGCAGTGTGGCTGGGGCAGGCTTCCAGAAAAGATAAGTGTACATTTCCAGGGCATAGGCTGGGATTTAAGAATACACAGAGATTGCTTTTTATCCTGGGCTTCTCTGAAAATCTTTGAAGCTAATTATGAATTCCAGACAGGGGTCTTATCCACATAATCTTAGTTACTTTATCTCTAAAAATAGTGGAAATATTTTTCTCCCAGAATTATAGTGGAAGTGAAACAGTATCTACATGGAATTATTTAAATGAACAGTTCAAATTAAACCCTGGGGACATTGGTAAACAAGTACCAAGATTGCTTAAACTGCCGAAACTGGTTTGGCTCAGTGGATAGAGC
>NW_005301499.1:0-701 GCF_000412655.1 Myotis brandtii
CTTTCACTAGAAACTAGTAAAGGTCTAATATTTTAACTTCAAATTCTGCTCTCAGTACAACTGGGAAGTGAAACAATAATAATAATATAACAACACTGGAAATAATAAAAATAAGAATAGCATTGGAATACAGGCAACAAACTATGAAAATGTATTAGGAAGACAATAACGTAATGGGATTAAGGAAACCAAAGGAGAAGAAAGTTTGAAGAAGAGATTGCTCAAAGGTGGCAAATTAAACAGTATATTAAAAGTATGGGATTTAGAGCAAGATGACCTGAGTTTGAATCTGTGCTTGATTGGATACTGGCTGTGTGAACTTAGACAAGTTATTCAACCTCCTCATGCCATAGTTTTTTGGTGTGTTAATTAGAGATCATACTAGCAGCCATTTTGTTGGGTTATTATTATCAGCAAGTGATATTTTGTGAGGATTAAATTATAGAAACTTGTTAACACAGGACATAGCTCATGGTAAATACTCAAAAATTAATTAAAAAATATAAATAATATATACTAAAATGTGTTCTTTGGATTAAAAAGCCCAGGTGATTGAAGGCTTTCACTGTGATCAAATACACTGTGTGATTGAGATATAGCTAAGGAAGAGATTTAACACCCAGAATCTTTCTCTTCTTTATTCTTTTTTGAATCTAATAAATAGATTTACAGTAGAACTGAAATAAACTGCCTACTGTTTT
>NW_005301500.1:0-701 GCF_000412655.1 Myotis brandtii
TTTAAAAAATTGGGCTCTCCAAAGAGATTTCAATCGTCCTGTCGATATTGGGCTCCGTGGGCTAATGGGTTTGCCGACCGCTGGCCGAGGACAACCTTGTCCCCCCCACAATCCCTACACCTGGTCCCCGGCCTCGGCTTCTCGCTCTCAAAGCCTCTCTGACGGCCCCCCCCGTTTCATCCAAAGACCCTCCCCGGCCTTAGCCGGCCTCCCTGCCTGATGGCTCACACACAGAGGCCTTTGTCCCGGGTACCAAAGCCCGGCCGCCCTCCTGCCTCCCTCCCTCCCTCCTACCCCCCTCCCTTCCCCAGGCCTCCAAGGGTATTTGCCAAACACCCTTCACTCCTTGTTTTTTATTATTTTAATTGGTGTTTCCCCATCCACCCCCCTGCGTTTACACGAACGGGACTTTAATAAGACGCCTAAGAGGTTAGGGGAGCCGGGGGCTCTATAAATGTTTTAATTCACACAAACCCACCCAGGCGTTTCCACTTACGCCCGCTGTGGTCTGCGGGTCCGTTTTCCAAGTCCTCCTTCCAACACCCCCCAGCCCCCTGCCCGTCGAGGGAGAGAAATATCGCTTTCTAACCCCACCCAGTGCCTGGCAAGAACCGGCATAAACAAAAAACAGTGTCTGCAGCCCGAGTCGTATTAAAACAGGCCTTTGGGGGGCCCTGGCCGGTGTGGCTCAGTGGATAGAG
>NW_005301501.1:0-701 GCF_000412655.1 Myotis brandtii
TCTCAGTGGCATTTACCCCAGCAAGGCAGCCCTTCAGAACCAAGTGTAAGTCCAAGAGGTGCTTTATCAGGGAGCCTCATCGCCTTCTCTTCTCTCACCCCACGCCCTCTGCCATCCTCCAGTAACACCAGGGGCCACAGGGACGGGCCCTCAGACCAGCCAGAGCAGAGGGGCCAACTTTTAATAGCAAAGCAAAATGCCAAAGCCTCAAAGGGGGCCAACAGCAAAGCAGTTTCCTTCACAGAGTTCGAATGGCTCTGATTGAGATCAGGGGCCCTGAAGTCAGACAGACCCAAGTGTGAATATCAGTTCAAACATGTCCACACACGTAGGCCTAATGTATAATGTTATTAAATAATACACACTTCACAGGGTTGCAATGAACAGGAAGTGAAATAATAGCTGTAGAGTGCTTCATAGATTGACCAGCATACAGTAAACATTTATGAATCAGTAGCTAATATTTTCCCTCAAAATATTTGTCTGTGGCCTCCCAGCACTCATGAAAGGCAGTCTGCGTAGATGCCATCACAAAAACGGTCTTTCCCCTAAAACTATGGGAGGAATTCTTGTTCTAAAATGCCCAGCTTATCCATATCACTTCATTTACTAGGTTCTTGTCAAATCTATACCTCACTTTTATGCAACCGAAAAACATTTTAAAAAGTTATATGTATACATAAACACACACACACACACAC
>NW_005301502.1:0-701 GCF_000412655.1 Myotis brandtii
CAGTTGTCTTTGGAATCTCTTATGTAAAGTTACATAGGATTAGCATATAAGCTACACATCCTCCCATATACTTTATCTTTAGATTACTTATAATACTAATACAGTTGTTAACACTGTATTGTTTAGGGAATAATGACAAGAAAAATATTGGTATATGTTCAGTACAGCGACGACATAGTACATGTTAGCAACATATAACCTTTTATTTTCAAGTATTTCTGATGCACAGTTGGTTGAACCCAGGTATACTGGATCATTTACAGGTATAATGGGTCATTTACATCAGGAACTAGTTCTAAATTTGCTTTTCACATCCTACACAAGTACCACACTCTTGATGATTATGTGCTCTTTAGAACACAATACCCGAGTAGAGAAAGTCTTCCTTCTTTTCTATTTTACAATATTATCTTGGCTGCTATTTCCAGTTTATTTTTCCAGGTCAATTTTTAAAACTCTGTCATAATATGACATAATTTTTATTGGAAGGGCATCAAAACTATAAATTACTTTGAGAAGATTAACATCTTTATGATAGTCAATTTTTTAACCTAAGGGATCTTTACTTCTCTGTTTTTCCTTTTAGGTAAATTGTTTTTCAACATCAATAATTTTAATATGTTTTTAATATAGCCATAACCTAATTTTAAAATGATGTAGTTGGATTTAAAAATGCATTTGGTTTTTTAAAAAAACCATTC
>NW_005301503.1:0-701 GCF_000412655.1 Myotis brandtii
AATTTCGTGCACTGAGCCTCTAGTTTTATAATAAAGCAAGAGTGCTACTTTATAAAAATACTGATGAAATAGCAGTCTGGTAGATTAAGAGGCACAGACTGTTAGGATAAGGAGAGATGTTTTGAAGAACATGCACTTGAAGAAGTGTGGCCCGATATTTTTTTCTGCTCTGATTTTTCTATATTATGTCGTTCTACATTGAAGATTGAAAATTTGTTCCACATACACATACTACACGTTTATCAAAGGCAAGGACTCTGCAGAATTGTTGTTGTATAAAATAAGGAAACATGGGCCTAAAAACACTTAAAGCAGTTATTCCATAAAACGTATCACAGAGAAGATGTTCTATCTTTTTTTTAAGAGACGGAACTGGATTTGCTCATTACATCCATTTGGGTACATTTCTGAATGCTTTTCTCATGCTTTTATCTCACAATGAGAGTCATTCTGTTCCTGGCCTTCATGATGTAGCAGGTTAAAAGCAGTGTTTTATTTTATAAAAAAAGAAAATCAAGAGTTGGTAATGGGGTGAAAACTGGAAAAAAGAGGCTTTTGAAATCCTTAATTAATATGATATGCAATTCAGTTCGACTCATTTATGTTTCTTATTAATCCCTGGTCTCTCCTAAATTCAGACACAGCATGATAGACACTAGAATATTGTATTTTAATTTTATAATATTTGTTTGCATTTAATA
>NW_005301504.1:0-701 GCF_000412655.1 Myotis brandtii
AGCTGGGTAGTGGGCTATGAGACGGGAGGCAGGTGGGCTCTGCACGCCCCCGAGGAGTGGGATTTTCTCACGGAGCCCGTAACTGAACAGGTCCGACGGGATGTGAGGTCACCGTGGCACCTGTGGGCTATGAGGGGGATTGGAAAGGGCGGAATGAAGGCAGGGAGACTGGAGGGGGCTGTTTACTGTGTCCAGGTGAGAGAGAAAGAGGGCCTGCGGGAGGCTGTGCGGTGAGAATGGAGAGAAGGGGCTGGAAACACAGTAGACGCCCAGGAGGCAATATTAACAGGACTTTCCGTCTCCCAAATGCTGTTCCTCCCAAGGGGTTCTCCTCCCCCATAACCTCTCTCTGGGAGGTTAGTGCCCACTGCCACCCATAACTCTGACGCTCCCATCCCGGCCACTCTCTGAAGCCCCAGACTGTAAAGCCAGCTGTCTCCCTTGGATGTCCAGACACCTTAAACTCAGTACATCCAGGGCCCCTCACCTCCGCTGCCCTCCCTCAGCCAGCCTGCTGGACGGCCCCAAACCCCACCTCAGAGAACAGCACCACCCACAGCACCTCCTGAGCCAGAACTTAAAACTCCCAAAATGAACCTGGAAGTTCATCTGACTCTTCCTCAGCCCCATTTCGTCTGTCACCAAATCCTGCCTCTTTCAGTGACAGCTGTTGGACAGGCAGCTGCTTCTGTGTGTGTGTG
>NW_005301505.1:0-701 GCF_000412655.1 Myotis brandtii
ACACAATCTTTCAGTAAAACTTCTAATAAATAAAGTGATTGAATAAGCTTCACTGAGGGATAATTCAAACCCAGGCTTCTAACTTCAAGCTCTATGCTCTCTTCTTTGTTATCTTTCTTTCATATGTAGACAGAACCATAGTTCTATATAATCTCATCAGCTTTATTGCTGGTTTGATTTTTAGAATAGTTGTGCTCTTGACCAATCACACTGCACATGGCTTATCTGCTTCGTCCTCAGAGTGGATAAAGTAAAATGCATTTTCCCCATTTAAAGAAACAGTTTGAACAATATGGTGAGTAGGTAGATTAGATCAGCCTGCCAGGAAGTCAGTCGGATTTAGTCAGAATAATTTGTAGATCCATATGACGCTGGGCTCTTGAGCTCCACTTCTATCCAAGAGTTCTTACCAAAGTCAGAGGCATTGTAAGTTACTTAGTACCATGGAAATAAAACTTCGATGCAGGCAAAGCTACAGCAACTATGCAATTAAGAAGGTCAGTGTGACCATGTGCTGGGCCAGGCTGGTATGACAGCTATTTATTCCATCACCTTAGCCTTTCCGCATTTGCTTTGTGAGAGAAATTCAAGCACAGCATTTTCATTCCTAATGCCCTGCCCCTTAAAAATGGGCTCCATGGGGCACAGAATCAAAAGAAATCCTTCTGTAGTGCAAGGGGGACAAATTGTTCCAGGCAAAA
>NW_005301506.1:0-701 GCF_000412655.1 Myotis brandtii
CTCTAATTAATTCCCTTTTAACGTGCACTAATTTCATGCACTGGGCCACTAGTTGTTTTTATAGACAGAAACCATGGATGAGCCTAAATATTAAATCTTAGTAAACTTGATGTCAAATTTAGCAATATTCTATAAGATTCTTGAATAATAGCAGCTATTGTTTAACTATCTAGCATGTCCCATGCACTGTGATAAGAGCTAATCAAACATTCTCATCGTTGCGTCTTACACCCATAAAAAATAGACACTGTCATCTCCATTTTGCAGATGAGAAATTGAAGGCATATTAAGATTCAGTATTTTGCCCACAGTCACTAATAAATGGCAACGCTAAGACTTGAAGTTGAGGCCCATCCTCTTAACCTCTGGACAAAACTGATGGTCTCTGAGTACTTAAGTACAAGAAGAGTAGATGAATGGGAAGACTAGATTTACTAAAGCAAGTTACAAAAATTAGTCATTGCAACAGCACACGCACGTCTCTAAGACGTGTTGCAAAGTGTTTATGATGCCATTTATGTAAAGTGAGACAAAGCAAAAATATCCAAGTGTTTACACAGAACAAAGTATAAAAGGATCATTTCTTTAATTACCCCTTCTCCTGTATCCTGCCTGATTGATTTCTTGAATCCCAATCTCTTGACAAGAGGCAAATACTACTTCTGGTTTGGCAAGTATCTTTCTGGTTGTGAAATATTTAA
>NW_005301507.1:0-701 GCF_000412655.1 Myotis brandtii
AGTCATAATGGTCGCTTAGGCTTTTATATATGTAGATTATACAAACAGAACTTATTGTAGCCTATTTTTTAAACGTTTAAAGAGCAGGTCTAATTCACCAGAAAATCCATGGGTATGCTGTTCTCTGGGATTGGCTTCTGCACACCAATACTTAAGTGATGATATTTTGCAGTATTTCTATTTTAAAAGCTGAATTTATATTCAAATACAAACCAAGAATAGTGATGAGGCCCTTGAATATTTTTCAGTCTTCAATTCCTTTATTTTGCCATTAATTTGTCATTCTTTCAGTAAAGCAGAGCCCAGCTGGTGTATGCCTGCTGTATTCTCTCTAACTTAGAAAACCCAGTGTGGCTTTTTGACTGGACTGTGATCTCCTGCGATAAAGACTTCTAGGAATTCAAAGGAAATGTATTCTGACACCTCTAAATAAGCCACAAGAGCACATTTAATTTTAGAATTCAGCAGTGTTCTTTCATAGCAAATCAGGTAATTTACCTGATATTTTAAACTACCTATATTCATAAACAAACAATTTTTAAAAAAATACTCACCTCCACTGGCATATTTGAAAGTGCCTGATAGTCTTTGGGGTGGACGATAGATATTGTATAAGTTGCCTTTTTGTTGGGCTCATCAAAGCAAGGGAAGGATTTCCTGGCATCTGTTGGTTCATGATCAGTGGCTGCTATGCTCCTTGG
>NW_005301508.1:0-701 GCF_000412655.1 Myotis brandtii
TGGTCTGTGGTTTTGGGCTTAGTGCTGTCATGAAGGTTGGCTAAGGTTCACACATGTAGTGCTTCATTCTTGCCAGAGAAGGAGGTCAAAAAGGTAAGACCAGTTGGCTAGAATACAGTTTTTAACCTAAAATGTACTTTAATCCTTACAAGGCAGTTAATTTAAAAATTAATTATAAGGGTCTTGTACCTTTTATTGAAGGGCTGCTTTGTTTGTTGTAGAAATTCTTTTCTGTTGAGTTACCATTTGTGACATGAGCTTGTACTGGAATGCTTACATAGTCAAATTGTTTGTGATCTCGTGTTTAGCTTTCATGTTATTTATGGTGTCTGTGATCTTACATTAAAATCTTCTTCAACATTTCCATTATATACTGGTCTAAGTTCACCTTTTCTGATTATTCTGAAGTTTAAGTTTAAGACTTGATGTGACCTTCATTAAGTGTTTTTGCTAATATCTTTTTAAACATAACTTTTTGGATAGTTGTGACATCTAATGCTATAGGGGAGGAAAATAATTTTCCTTCTATTCTTTTGAGTTCTTGACTGAGGCCCCTGTTTATCAAGAATAAAACAAACAAATTTATTAACATGTATATCTTATGGATACATAGGAAATACCCAGTAAAAACTGAGTAACTCCCTGAGGCGGCCTAAGCCACCACCTTAATACCATCTTCAGCTAAAGATAAAAGGAAGGCG
>NW_005301509.1:0-701 GCF_000412655.1 Myotis brandtii
TATTGTTGAAAGTATTACAGATGTTTTCTTTTCCCCCATTTTTAAATAAAAGCAACTTTCCAAATCCAATTTACAGGAATTTCATGCTAGTATGATGAGATCATAATTACATGGATAGTCTAGTCCTTTTTCCTTCTCACTAAAAGAATGTTTGCCTTAACATTGTAATTAAAACTCCTAGGAAGCAAATATCATATAATTATAGAAAATCATTGCCACAGAAAGAATGACTAACACTTTTAAGAACAAAAAAAATTGAATGACTCAAAGGATTTTATGTAAATTGTATTTGCAATGGACTGAAAATATTTGTGTCCCCCTAAAATTCATATGTTGAAATCCTAAGGCGTAATGTCATGGTGTTTGGAATTGAGGCCTTTGAGAGGTGATTAGGTCGTGAGGGTGGAGCCCTGGTGAGTGAGATTGGTGCCCTCACAGAAGGGATGGCAGGGAGCTGCCTCTTCGTCCAGCGTGTGAGGACACAGGAGAAGAAGCTCTCAGCAGACACTGAAACTGCCGCACTTTGACCTTGGGCTTCCAGCCTCCAGAAGGGTGAGAAATAAATTTCAGTTCTTTATAAGCCACCTGGTATATCGAGTTCTGTTTCAGCCTGATGGGCTAAAACAGTATTTTAATTTCACATTTCTTCATACTACCATGCAAACAGATGTGGACAGTAAGTACTAGTGTATTTGTTGGGT
>NW_005301510.1:0-701 GCF_000412655.1 Myotis brandtii
GAGAATGTTTTACTGTCAATCCTGAGAATCTCCTAGAGTTGCTTATTTTCTCTGATTTTTACATTACTGAACTGAACCAGAGTATGTCTGCTGGCGCACACACAAAAAGCAGTGTGCAAGCGGTAGAGAAACTTCCCTGGCATCAATGCCAGTCCAGAGAACAGGGAAGCTTGTGCAGCAAAACACCCAGCCCCCCGGCTCACAGACAAGAGGCTCCAAAGAGCCAAAATCATGTCGTCAGGAGTAAGGGGTGTGAAGTCGTGGGTGAAACTGATTGGTCAGGACTGAGGTAAGGGCAGTAGATCACGATTTCAGGCCGTGAGATCAGATTTGGAGTTCTGCAGTCTGGTGACATGGGGATGTGGCCAGAGGATTGTCCGCTTTAGGGCTCAGGAGCTGAAACACAAGTAAGGGTGTTGTGCTATCTTTAGCTGAACAAAGCCCGTACCTTGTGACCATTGGTTAGGGCCTGGCCATCGTTTCTGGCTGACTCTAGGATTCATGGTTAGTAAGGGAAAGGCCAGACTCACCCAGCATTCTACAAAAAAACTGTACGGAGGGCTGGGGCAACATGGCAAACCAGTCATAATTTAAATCAGGGCCTCAGTTTCATTCATGATGACAATGCAGTCCAGTCCATTTTGATTGTAAATGTTTCAGATATGGCTTTTAGAGACTTAACTTTTCTAGACTTTTTTTTT
>NW_005301511.1:0-701 GCF_000412655.1 Myotis brandtii
ATTTCACATAACAAAGAGGCCCTTTGCTCTTAGTAACATATCTTTGAGCATCTTCTCGTGGAACTTGGCAATAGTGCTGGAAGCTGAAGATGAAAAATGTATTAGAAAAAGATAAACCAGTGACTTCAACTGCTAAGAATAAATCCAGTCACTCCTGCCTGTCGATCTCCCAGTTCTATATAAATCAATTTATTGACAATTTTTGTCCATTTTCCACATATGAAATAAAAATTTTAGAGATGTTCACGTAAGTTAACCCTCCTTCTTTCATTTCCTCAGACAAAGAAGGCACATGTTAGAAAGCAAATGTTTCTTTCCTTTCTCTCATATATTAGTATTAGAGAAGGTTGGCAGTTCTAGATGCTAAAGTATGAATTTAACCTAATATTGCCAAGTTTATGCTGGCAGAATAAATATGAAGTGAGGACCTCATATTACCAAACTTTATTTTATATATTAAACTTATAAAATGTTTCCCCAAATTATACATTACTTAAATTCTTTTTTTGCTTGTATCATTCCTGCCTAAAATTAAGGATAGTTAAACTTTGGACTCTATGTCTTAAGCTTTATTTTTCATCTTAATGAAACCCCTAATTCTCTTAAAATGAAATTAGAATTTAAATGCTTTTTTTTTTCCTTAGCTTGATCCTGAAAATCAGCATGTTACTCTCTAAAGGAGCTTCAGGTAAAAAAAAAAA
>NW_005301512.1:0-701 GCF_000412655.1 Myotis brandtii
TTTTTTTTTTCTCTTCACTTTTTAGTGTCAGATTCCTCCTCCTCCTCCTCTTCTCTTTCAAGAACCGAATCTCCTCTCCACCTGTTTGTATCTTCTCATCTTCATTCTCATCCCAAACCCGATACCTTTGTGTGGCCCTCAGCAGCTCACTCATTCCATGGCCCAGGTCCCCGCCAGGAACCCTCTCGGTGTAAACATGGTTTATGGCTTTTCCTTTCTTGTTAGATCTGCTTCATTTGCCTGATGTTTCATTTTCTGATAATCTTCCTAACTGATAAGCTGGATGGGAAACTCCATCAAATTTATCTGAGAGACACATCTTGCTAATTTGAAAATCCAAAAGGCCGTTTGGGGCAGGAGCAGGTACTGGTGCCCGATTTCCAGCCTTCTCTGTGAAAAGTAAAGAAACTCGTTTTGAGCAGAAGAAATAGAAGCTTTTCTAGGTACCTCTGTGCTTTCCTGGCATTGATATAAAGGCATTAATTGAAGTTGCAGTTTTTAAAAAGGCAAATTAGAACAATTGGCAGATAATTTATTCTACATATTTCTGGTTTTTCAAGTTAGAAATTAATTCAACAAGTATGTAATAATCAAGCTAACTCTCTAAAGATAATGGTCATATGCCCTTTAAATATGTGGTTCTCGAACTTTCCTGTGCATTAAGATCACACGAAGAGCTTTGAAAGCTGTGGATTAGATCC
>NW_005301513.1:0-701 GCF_000412655.1 Myotis brandtii
GGTTGCAAAAATGACTTTTTAAGAAGAAAAGTTTATCAATGTAAGGGTGGAGATTTTTAAAATGATGGCTACCTTTCAAAGGTGTCCTCCCTTGCCATTTTAAACAGCAGTGACTGACCATGGCTTGACATTTTTGGTGAGTCAAGGTCAATAAAGATAAAATCAATTATTGCCACTCTGCTGTGGTACAGCAATGCTCCTATGTTAAACGTACTCTGCTCTAAGCACTCTTGAATGCTACTCCAGTTCTCATCACTGTTGCCATCTGCGTGCCTGCCTTTAACAGGACTGATTTCCAATCTGTTGTTTAAAAACTGCTGTGTGCTTCAGAAAACTGATAGGAACTATTAAAGCTGAGCATATTCATACCCTGTGACTCAGCAGTTACACTTGCGGATATACAGTCAGTAGTCATGTGCATATATGGTAACCAAAAGACACATACTACGAGCTCATAGAAGCCATATTTGCAAAGTCCAAAAGTCCCATTGATAATAGAATGGATAAGTAAAATGCTATGTATTCTTGCAACAAAATACCTTACAGAAATGAAAAAGAACAAACAATAGCCACATGTAACAATATAAATAATCTCTCAAACACAATATTGAGTCAATGAAAAAGAGCCCAGACTGTGGCTTCAGTACACAGAGTGCAAGAAAGGCCACACAGGCCCTAACCGGTTTGGCTCAGTGGATAGA
>NW_005301514.1:0-701 GCF_000412655.1 Myotis brandtii
GCTTTGAGGCAGATAACCATCAGAATTCCTTTTACTCGCATTCACTCGGTTATTCTCTATATAGACAATAAAGCTTTTTACATAAAAAGCTTCTTAGAATTTGTTCCTGACCACCAGGAAAGGGCCAGGGGCTGTGTACATGAAAAAAGGATGTTGAACAGGCCGGTGGGAAATGGTGTCCTCTTTAGTCACCTTGTGCTGTTGCCGGGTGCCTATTCCTGCAATGTGTGGGCCATTTAAGTTGTTGAGAAAGGGCCTAGCATTATGATCCTAAGGTGGCTAACTTTTCACAGGCAAAATACTTGATTCTGAGGTCACATACTGTGCCTCTCACCCAGGAACTGTATTTTGAATTGATTGAAAAGGAAAATTGGTTATAATATAAGTGAATAGGAGATTGAGCACAAATTCACTACCACTACCAGAAACTACCCTTTTGAGTGCCCACATGCATGTTGATTGGTTAAGAACATCATCTTTCATTATGAAAAGAGTAGCACCTATGTTTGTTATTTCACACAAAAATGAACTGTGAATGGTTTTTAAAAATAGCTGTTAGACTCAAACCACAGAAATGGAAAATAAGTCAATTTCTGTCTGAGGTCTTTCTTGAGAAATTGTACTGTAGAATTACTATATATACTATACAGGATGGGACAAAAGGAGGTTTACAATTGTTCATATGGAAAATAATACAATAA
>NW_005301515.1:0-701 GCF_000412655.1 Myotis brandtii
AGAAGCACTGAATTTATAGCCTTTCTTCAAGTATACTTTGAAAATAAAAATGTGGTGACAATCAAATTTGTAGAAGATGTCTTTAAAAGAATTTTCCATACCAAAACTTGAAATATTTTAGGTTTATTTATTATGTGGAAATAGAATAACAAACAATGAGAAAACTCCTTTCTCTGTATTCTTAAAATACATTTTACCATTTTTAGAACATTTTCTATGTTTTGATTTTAATACAGTTATTTGCAACTGTCTTATGTCCCCTAATATATTATAGTAACTTGAGAAAATTACCATAAATTGTATGTTTTGATTTCTACATTGTATCATTCAAAATCACTCATGTACAATATATACTTCCAGATTGGATGAAACCGAATATACTCATATATCTCAAAATAAAAAGATTTTCTATAGAGAGCCTGAGGATTCCAGAGAGACTACAGAAATATAATTAGTATTATTCATGTCAGTTCAAAAATGAACCACACACTCCAACTAGTCTTCATCATTAATTTTTATCAGATAGCTATTGCTGAGAAATAAACTAAGCTGAAAGTACACTGAAGAAAAAAGTCCACAATGAGTTTTTATTCTTTTTAAACCATTAGCATCAAAGAACAAGTTCAATGGCATTACTCCAGGCTTGAAAGGAGGTATATTAGCTTTGAAAAAGATAGTTCCACAGGAATCATTTTATAAAA
>NW_005301516.1:0-701 GCF_000412655.1 Myotis brandtii
CTGAGGGTCTCCCTGTCTTAAGGTCCCTACTGGGAGCCAGCAACGAGGCAGGGCACCACTCACTGCCCAGGTGCTGGATGGTGTCCAGGGATAATCTGGGTATTGGTGTGGCTGCACCCCCTGCCTCTGTGGCTCCCCCCTTCAAGATGGCATGGGCTCCCTAATAAATTATTATTAATAAAAATGATACTATAATTTTTGGTACAATAAACAATGGGGGGAATTTTTTCTCAATACAGGACGTGTTTGCCTTTAGAAATATTTATTGCCATGTAACACTTTTGGTTTCTCCTTGTAAGACAGAATCTATCCTTTCTATACAGTGTATCTCAACCTCTTATTCCTGTATGAAATACACCCCAAATCCCAATATTGAAATTTCATGTGACAATGAAGCATCACTTCAAAAGTCAGAGCCTAATGTCCTCTAATAAATGTAATGCACCAGAAAAACAAACAAACATAAACCATCTCCATTATTTTGAAAAATGCCATTGTCCTTTTGCATCAATTCTCTGTTCCAATATTAGTCCCTGGCAACCATTAACCTGATTTTTGTCTCTGTGCTTTTGTCTTTTCTAGAATATCATAGAAATGAGTTATGCAGTATGTAACCTTGTATGTCTACCTTCTTTCACTTAGTATGCTTTTAAGATTTATCCATTTGGTCACATGAGTCAAAGGTGATTTTTGTGTTTTTA
>NW_005301517.1:0-701 GCF_000412655.1 Myotis brandtii
TACAATGCCCCCAAGCCCTCTGTGGGAATGAGTCAAAATTACTCTCTATGTGACTTAGCTTGATATTACAGCCTTACTGGGCCCCTTCCTGGTCCAGCTTCCTCACGCCTCTAATTCTTTTCCCTGGAAATATTTCCCAATAAACCACTTTCACATGCATCTTTCTATAAACCAATATTGTTCCAAGAAATGTGTTTCAGTTATGTAGGTATGTGTGTGTGTGCATGTGTGTTTGTATATTGTGTTGCCATTTAACATGCATTTCTTACTGTGGAGCCAAAAAGTTTGAAAGCTGCTGTCTCATATACCACATAAACTGTGTGTAGTTTGGTGAGCTGGGCTGTTTCCTGGATGCCCCAGAATCAGAACTGCAGATCAGATTCCAAGTGTTATTGCCTTTTTTAGTACAGTGACTTAAAATATATTGAATAAAAATGTGTATTCATAGGTCTAGAGAACCCCATCAGCTTTGACACAATTGGCTAGACTGTTCTTTGAAATTCTTTGGGCAGTCAAGCCTGCCAAATAGCTAGCTGGCTTTCTTTCTCTCTCCTACCCTCACCCCCCCCACCCCCACAACTCAGAGGGGCACCAAGAAGTTATTATTTAAAAAAAAAATTTAAAAATGTTTTCAACTACAGTTGACATTCAGTATTTTTATTAGTTCAGGTGTACAGCATAGTGGTTAGATATTTATATAA
>NW_005301518.1:0-701 GCF_000412655.1 Myotis brandtii
CTTTTTAATATATAATCATGATCTTATTGTAACATTTAAAAATAACATTCATTCCTTATCATCTAAACTTGAATCATTGTTCAGATTTCCTCGGTGGTCTTATAAATGAAGTGTTCTTGATGGTTTGGGTTGGTTTATTTCTTCATATTAGAATCCCAGTAAGGCTTATAATTTTCAGACAGATCTCTCAAGTCCATTAATATATAAATTCCCCCTCCATCTTTCTTTCCCTTACTACCTATTATTGAAGATGCTGCCTCATTTATCCTGTAGTTTCCAGACCACATTTCTTGTTGACCGTGGTCTTGATAACGTCATCTTACCCCATCTCCAAGGAAGCTTTCTACAAAGGCAAGCCCAGGGTCCCACCCGCAGAGGGCCCCTCCCTGTGTTTTCTGATGTTTCCCAGGACTTAGGACCACGGCCTTGTAGCCAGACCACAGTCTTACCCCCTCAGCACTAAAGGTTGCCAACTGAGTTCCTGGGAGGCAAAGTGGCTAATCCAGGATGGCCTGTCGGGACAGCTTTGCCCGGGGATTATCATCCTGCTCCAGGCTCCTGGCTGGTCCCTCCCCACTGCTCACCTCTCACCTGCCACTTGGAAGAGGCATCCCAGACCACTCTGTAAAGACTCATCTTCTTGTTTAATATTTTATCTCATCTCAGTGATTCTATCTATAAGGTTATACATTTATTTTTTT
>NW_005301519.1:0-701 GCF_000412655.1 Myotis brandtii
TTGAGAAGTTTGGATCAGAGGAGTGAGGAGAAGAAAGTCGTGCCACAGAAATGGATCTACAATAAGCAGGTGAATCGAGGAAGGTCAGTACAAACAGAGACAACTGACATTCACTCCATATGGCTGCCACACTTTCTCTGGGTTCACCAATTTACTCAAAACTGTGTGTGTTTTAACTTCCAGAGTTGCATTTATTATTTATTTCTTCCGTGCAGCGTATGCTTTAATAAGAAACTTCATGTTCATTTTCAGACAGGTACCCATTTTCTGAATGACTAAACAGACCTAGACATATCATGAAAACCCTTATTGTTTGAGAATTCTGGCCAATTATTAGCAACTTCAGTATCAGTTTTAGGAAAGAGTATCCTCTTCATATTGCCAAAGCGAGTTGGGCAGGCCCTGGCAAGGAAGACTAGATTCTAAGCCACTGTGATAGGGGAGAGAGTCACACTCAATCTGAGCCCAACTTCACCGAGACAAAAAGCAGGAGTGTGAGGGAGAGCACAGCCCATCTACTTTCGGTAACTGAATTTACCCAAAGGAAAAGTCAGCTCTTGCGATCTTTGTGACAGAAGGTAGCTTTGCAACCAAGAGCAAAAGCACATGTCAAAATTAGGCTCATACATTGTCACACGGACTGGGGAGGGTAGGGGTGCTATCTTCCTTGATGTCGACATTCCAAGAGATGGGATGTAACA
>NW_005301520.1:0-701 GCF_000412655.1 Myotis brandtii
GGTCGCGGCATCAGGAAGGTTGAGAACCACTGTACTAAGTGATCTGTCAGTATCTGTCGATCAACTAAGTGACATGCCCACAGCCCGGCTATAAAACTGGATGATCAGCTCTGTGATGGGAGGAACTCAGGCGCTGTGTTAACTCAAATGGAGGTGCCTGACCCAACCCAGAGAATCTGGAAGGCTTCTTGGAGGCGGCGTCTTCTGAGCAGAAGGCGCAGGGGTCAGTACTGTAAAAAGGAAAGTGATTCTGGCAGCTGGAACAGCATGGGCAAAGGCCCCAAGCAGCCTGGACTGGCATCTAGTGGGTGCCTAATAAGGTGCACACAGAGCCCTTGCCCCCAAATCTGGAATTCCCCCCTCTGAGAAGGGGCCTTAGCTTTATCACAGCCTCCTCAGTCCCCCAACAGCCAGGCTTGGGCCCTCCTCCAGCCGCCTCCAGGGAAGCTGGCCGCTGCCAAGGACCGCCAGCCCGTGCCAGCCCCTGGTCCTTCCTGGTGGCTGCTCTAGGTAAGCACCAGCGGAGCCTCCTCCTGCCCATCCAGGCAGTGGCCCATCTGTGTGGTCTAAGGGGCCGTGTGGCCAAATGAGGGGAGCTGAGACTCAGAGGAGGGGTGACTAGCCTCGGTGCAGGGAGACTAGAAGCCGCCAGCATGACTGCTGAGCACACACGGCGGCCAGGTGCCTGCACGGACTCCTTG
>NW_005301521.1:0-701 GCF_000412655.1 Myotis brandtii
ACCAAGGTAAAAGTGGTCTAATTAGAATTTGGACATATTTGCTCTCATACACACATACATATGAACACCTTGAAATAAGAAAAATATAAACCAGCTTATTTTCATTATTGGTCTTGCCAAATATAAACCTTAGAGACAAATTTTTAAATAAATCAGCAACTATAAAAATAAACAATGAGATCCTTGTGTACAGGATTACGTAGTTGGGGTGTGCATATTTAAAATCAAGCTCTGCATAGAAATAAAATCAGTTTTCTCTGCCTTCCTTTACTTTTACTTTTTAAGAAGTGGCCACAAAATTCCTTATTAACAGGAACTTGAGGTGCAAACATATGCCTGTTGGGGAGTAAAAGGTTGCTAAGAAGTATGTGGTCAATTAACCATTGTAAACAATTCTATCAAGAAGTTCAATTACTTCAGTGAATTATAAAAACCATCAAAGGTGTTTATTATTTTGAAAGAGTCTTGAAAATTAAGACAATCTAAAGATAAAACATAACTTGAATACCTCAACACCCCCTTAATTGTTAAAGTATTAATTTTCTTCATCATTTCCTCTTTTATACTTAAAATATTTCTTATGCTACCCTACATGGTATATCACACATTACAAATTCATCATATTAAAGATTCTAAAATATAAAGCAAAATGCTTCATATTTTAGTGCACTGTCCTATATAATAAAAGGCTAATATGCAAA
>NW_005301522.1:0-701 GCF_000412655.1 Myotis brandtii
TTATGCTTCCCTCTTCATTGACATCAAATACTGTCCCTCAAATAATCCATGTTAAAAATCTAATACTATTCATATTTTTGTACTCCTCTAATCCTATGTAGTCATACATAGTCACATGCTGGGGATTATCTTGGCTTTTAAAAATAAAGTCATGGTGCACCACTTCTCTACATCTTGATTGTCATTCTGGATACCTTGTGGAAATGTTTCTAAGTCATCTGCTATGCCCTTAATTCATTCTTTTAAGGCTACATCACAGCACTTACTGTCCATGCTGTGACTGTGCTATAACATATGCAGCCATTATCTCACTCATGGTTTCCACTTTTTTGCTACTATGAAAAATGCTGCAATAAACAACTTCAGTTATTAGAAATACATGTCCTGTGTATGTTTTTTGTTTTTAAGATATAAATTCCCAGGAGTAAGATGAATGATATATATACCATTATATATAAACACATTTACTAGTACATGTATATAATTTATTTGTACACATATAAATTTTAATGGATGTTGCCATAAATACTGTAATACTTTATATTTCTACCTCAATGTATATGTGTATACTTTTCCCACATCACTACCTATAATAGGCATTGTAGTTCTTTTTCATTTTTTTGCTATGTATGTGTTATCTATTGAATTAGTTAGAATTCTATCCATTACAAATTTCAAAAGAAAGCTACTAGATTGCTTAA
>NW_005301523.1:0-701 GCF_000412655.1 Myotis brandtii
ATACCTTTGTAATCTTTGCCTATATAAGTCTGGTTTTTATCAGTCTAGTTTTTAGAACCTTAATCAGGTGATGCAACAGATCTCTCTGTACATAAAAATATCCTTTAAGGATTAAATCTGATTTGGGGGCACTATTATGTTCATTACTTTTTATTTATAACATGAAGCATAAGGGAGTAGTAGATTTGGTCTATAAATTCACCCTCAATGTTCTAAGCACTTACTAAGCACCTTTTTTTCCCCCTCCTAAAGAACAACTTAGTTAAAATACCCAGAAGAGAATCTTTATGTGCATAATCTTGCAAAATGTGTGCCTCATTTACATACTGTGGGCGCTGTGAGTTCTGTAATAGGTAATTAATAGATGCATGCAAATTACTGCATGGTACTAAATCCAATATTTAAATAAAATAAAGTTTAGACATAAAACAGGGCCAGTGGTAGGATATTTTAAGGCTCCATTGGGGAAGCCACTCCGTTAAAGACACAGGACCCACAAGTAGTTGTCACCAACAGGAGCAGGGTGTTTTGTATTTTGTTTTTTCAAAATCTTATTTTAAAATGGGATAAGTGAAGAATTCTCTGTTCTTTAATGTGATAGAACATTATTTTAACGTGTAATTTATTTTTTTCACTAATTCACACTCATGTGCTTTTACCATCAAGCCTGCCTACACCATCATGGTAAAATTACATTAAAT
>NW_005301524.1:0-701 GCF_000412655.1 Myotis brandtii
GGGGGGCAGAGGGCAGATCGGCGAGCGTGTTTCCAGGGAGCAGCATCACTGCGTACCGTTCTTTCGTGTCTAGAGCCAAGCACTTGACAAGACCAGTGCAGGGGTCTGGTCACAAGGACAGTCACACACCACACACGGAAAAGGAGGAAAGCCCAGCATCTGTGCCAGGGCCAGAGCCACTGTCACAGGAAGTCACATGACAAGCCACTGCTGGGTGCCACCCAGGAAAGCAGACGTGATAAGAGCTGGTGGCTGTGCCAACAAACCCCGGCCATGCAAGAGAACTGAAGGCCCTCCGCCCCCAGAGCCCTGCCCTGCGAGGCTCTCAGGAGGAAGAAAAGCAGGAGACAAGAGTGCCCTCAGCGGGCAGGGGCTGGCCCAGCGGGAAAAGTGGACTTGGACCTGGACTCCATCAGGTATGACAGCCCCTGAGGCCAAATTCCCAACAAGGAGGCCCCCGGAGTTGGGACAAATCTCTGATGAGAGGCATCTCCAGAACAGGCCCAGGGCTCAAGGCAAGGAAAAGCCTGAACACTATTTTTCCATTTTATCATCTGTGTGAAGACAGTTTTCAAAAACAGGGTCCTTGTAACCCATCACTCAGGTTCATCTGAGCCAGGTTCAGGGGAAAGCTTGGGGCTGTTCGGGGCTGTGTGCACCATGTCCATACCTACTGGTTAGAGAGCAAATGGCACTTCATG
>NW_005301525.1:0-701 GCF_000412655.1 Myotis brandtii
TGTTTAATTTTGTTTTCAATAATTAGAGCTATATACTAATAACACACAAGGATTATAAATTAGATATATGGCTCTCCCAATAATTTGTTGACTATGGAAATTTATGAGAACTGGAAAAATTAGGAGCAAAATGTCAGGAATAATTTTTAAATACAAGACACAGTTTGAATGTAGATTTGTATATACTATGCTAGATGTTTCGATTCATTATTACTTTTAGCTTATTCCTCACAACAATCCTAAAAGGTAGGAACTATTATTATACTCATTTTATAGAAGAAAACATTGAGATATAGAGAGGTTAAGTGATTTGACCAGCGTCATATTAAGTTATAAAGCCAGGCCCAAATTCCAGGTATTATGTCAAATTTGAATCATATAAGTCCCTTTTTTAGGTAATGTTGCTCATGGAATCTGGCCATCAGCTTAAATTATTTTCATTGTGATTTACTTAAATATTTAAAATTATAGGACTTGTATAAATCTGTCTTAGTTTGCTCAAGTTGCTATAACAAAATACCATAGAGTGGCTTAAACAACAGAAATATATTTCCTCACAGATCTGGAGGCCAGAAGTTCATGGTCAAGGTGTCAGCAAGATTAGTTTCACTCTGGGGCTTTTCTCTTTGTCTTTTTTAAAAAATAGAATATGCTAAACATTATTTAGCTTCTTCTTGATGAAGCATGATTATTATTGACTA
>NW_005301526.1:0-701 GCF_000412655.1 Myotis brandtii
AGATTAGTTATATTATAAAACAGAATCTGAGAAATTCTGCTGAAGTCCTTTACTAGAGAAAAGTGAGGATCACCAACTCAAATGTCTGAGGGGGTCAGGCAAAAAGCATTATTAATCATAGTTAACATATACTGAGTAATGAATATGTGCCAACAAAAACTACTCTTCATGCTTCACGTATACTCATCATTTCATCTTCTCAACAACACTATCTTCATCTTCATTTTCATTTTACCAAAGAGAACACTGAGGTATAGAGAGATTAGTCTAGAGCCACACAATTAGTAGATGTTGAAGCCAGATATGAAGCCATCCTCTTTAACTCTGGAGCTAACAATCTTTATTCCTAAACTACATTTGGCTACCATTAGTCAATGAAATAAATAGACAATTTATAAAATAAGGAGGTATAAGAGGATAGGGTCTGTGAATAATTGGAACATCCTTTATTCTGATTCAATCTTTTCAAGATAAGCTAGAAATCCAGAATTTTCAGTGAGATCTCTTTAATTGTAAGGGTTGGAAAATAATACAAATTTTAAGAAAAAAGAACTTTATGAAGCAACTTAAACACATTTAAAAATTGTATCTGGCCCATGGACTATTTTAATGTAAGATTCATATTCTCTATGTATTGTTATACTCTTAAAAAACAATAATAAGCATTTGAAAGTGCATATTCCATGTTAACTACCAGATTT
>NW_005301527.1:0-701 GCF_000412655.1 Myotis brandtii
CCAGAGAACTATTGGCTCTTATGCAAGGAGAAAATATAATGAACAATGTCGTCATCAGTGTAGGTTTGTCAAAATATTCTTCATGTGTCCTTTCCTTACATCCACTTTTCATGAAAACTGAGGGTATAACACCAACATGCCTAAGATAATTTAGCAAAGGCATTTCATCTTGAAGCTAGAGATTGAGGAGCAGGATAGGGGAAGTCACAAATAACATAGCTTTCACATCATTCAATTCGGGTGTCTCAAGGTATAGTTCACGGCCATGAGCATCTTGAGATAGACCATGATTGGCCCAATCTGTTGTTACTTCTTAAACCAGGAGGGTTAGGAAGGTCTGAAGGTCTTTTGCTCTGCTGCAGGGGACCATGGTCACAAGCAATTTAAGGACCAGATATCTAATTTGATAAGATTTAGACTTACCGGAAGAATGGATAGATTATCCCCCCTAATTCCATGTCTGTGAAATATCACGAGAGCTCCGGCAGGAAGTAGACGGTGTTTAAATAAATGTCGGCCTCTTTGGCGAGAGCTTGGAGAGAGATTTTTCTCTATGCTACTTGTAGGGGACAGGTGTGCAGTGGGCACTATATTCGGAGATGGAAAAATTAGCCAAATTAAAGCAGAGAAACCTGTGTTGTCTGAACAGGACAGAATCTCTTCATGAGAGTGAGAATAAGCACCTACAGGCAGCCTGCTTC
>NW_005301528.1:0-702 GCF_000412655.1 Myotis brandtii
AGCAGACAGGCCTTCGACTTACATTGAAAACCTCTCTCCTGGCGAGCGCTTGGGCGTTACAGGAGGCGTCTGGAGGGGTTGAGTAATCACGTAATTTATATTTATGCCGGGACGCTCTTGAGAGTAATTACACCCAGATGACAGACATGAACCAGGACTGTCCCAGGGAAACCGAGAGCGAAGGTCACCCTGGACTGGGCTTGCTGCCTCTGAGGCCCACAAGCCAATTAGCTGGAATTTAGAGGAGATTTTAGTTGGGCCCGTTGTGGGCACTGCTTCTGGGGTGAGGAGCATGAGGAAGAGGATGGTGACCAAAGGCCACCCACAGGGAACCATCAGACGCGTCTTTGGGATATGCAGGTCTTGAGACAACATTTGAGAAATTACTCTCTGGTTTTTCTTATTGAAATTGCCAACACACGTCCCCTGGGTGCCGAGGGCAGCCCCTCCCACTGCCATGTAAATGTCTGCTTCTCTGCTGGGAGGACGTCCCCTTCTAGTCCCCGAGCTCTTCAAGTTCAAGGACTAACATCCGTCACAATCCTGGTAGCGGATAGAATGACTCAGCTCCCCAGGGATGCTCAGGGCCCATTCTGAACCCTGCACTGTAACCATAGTCTGTATGTGAACCCACCACCCCGAGTGTTTGGGGGCCAAGACGGGTGAAGAAAACCTTGGAATAGGGCTGAGGAACAGCCTCCA
>NW_005301529.1:0-702 GCF_000412655.1 Myotis brandtii
CTTGGTAATATCTCCTCTTGTATTCCTGAGTTGTCTGGAATCAGTTACTAATTATTGTTTACACATTTCTATGAGGACATAAATGTACATTGCATCTAGAGAAAATAAAAATATATATATATAAAAGTCAAATCTTTTATTTTCCTACACCTATACATCAGTCTATATATACCACAAATAGATTACAAAATAGAAAAAAATTAAAACATATTAAATATACTTAGCATGTAACTACATATTGTACAAGTTTAGTTTTGATGGATAATCTTCAAGGTTATCATTAAAATTTATTATTTATTATAAATACAGAAAGAATAGTTTTCTTCTAAATTATAATAATTTTCCAATAACTGCTGAAAATAGTATGGTTAAGTTATTTTTAGATTGTAACTTGTTTGATCCTCATTTCTCTGTTTCAAAAGAGATCTGAGTTGTTTATAGTTTTCAATTTTGAATAAACATGCTTTGAGGTAGCTCATTAAAGATAACAAAACAAAAAAATCAGGCACACAAAACATTCTGTTTCGATTGAACATAAAACCTATCTCCAAGTTTCTTGTCAGACTAGAAAAAGAAGAAAGTGTTCTGTTAAAAGGTGATGAAGCTTTTATCAGAAAAAGAATACTATTAGGGTAGACAATAGTTTTCCTGGTATTCAACCTGCAGGGAAGATCCTCATGTGGACAATGCAGTAGCAGGCCA
>NW_005301530.1:0-702 GCF_000412655.1 Myotis brandtii
AAAAAAAGGTGTGTTTTTTAAGCCTGCTAGGCCAAAAATTATAAGCAAGGCCAAAACACCACAGACCAGAGAAAAATATTTGCATTTCCTATCACAGAAAAAGGGCTAATTTCTGTACAATAAAAAGGACTCCTAAGAATAAGAAATAAACAATCCTATAGAAAAATAGATTAAAAATATAAATAGAAAAAGAATCAAACATTATTTAAAGTTAATGGGAAAAATGTTCCAATCACTCAAAAAGAATGCAAATTAAAATTACATCAAGAATTCATTTTCTATCAGATTAGCAAAGCTAATAAAATTATAAAACTGTATTGGTGAAAATGTGAGAAAATAGTATATTGCTGGAGGGAGATTTGAACAAAGACTAGAAGGAGATGAAGGAATTAGCCCAAAGAGTATCTGAGAGAAAAGAGCTCCAGGCAGAGGGAGCTAGAGTAAAGGCCTGGGTATGTGTCTGCTGAGCGCTGGGAACATTAGAGAGGTGGGTGAGGCTGAGCAGAATGATCCAAAAGGGGAAGTAGAAAGAAGGTAAGGAAGATCATGGGATCACTGCAGGGCCTTGTTAAGACTAACTTTTATTCTGAGTGAACAGGGATCCATTGTAGGGTTTGGAGGCCCAGAGTGGCATCTTGTGACTTAAAATTGAAAAGGATCCCTCCAGTACAGTGGTTCTCAACCTTCCTAATGCCGCGACCC
>NW_005301531.1:0-702 GCF_000412655.1 Myotis brandtii
GAGTCAAAAAGTTTGCCCACCCCTGCTCTAAACTCTTTACCAAAGTCTGTAATGTCCAACGTGATCCTCTCTCAGTCAACCTGCAAGATTTTGTTTTCTGCCCTTCTTCCCTCTTTTTACTGAGTTCCAGACATGCTGGTCTTCTGTCAGGTTCTGGCATATGTCAAACTCCTTTCCATTTTAGTGACTTTTCACTTGTGCACACATTTGCCTGCAATGATTTTTCTCTAACCTTTCTATGTGTATCTCCTTCAGGCTGTTCAGGTCTCAGTTTAAATGTCATCTACCTAGAGATACTGTCTTTGATAACCTATGGAAAGTATTGTCCAGTCACTGTCTCTTCTTTTAATATCTCTGTATTATCCTCTTAGATGTTACTGTTCATGTCTCCTTTCTCTAGGATTTTGATTCAAAAGAGAAATAACTTTGTATTATTTGCCAACACATTTCTAGTGTAAAGAAAAGTGTCCGGTCTGTAGAAACTAGTGTTTGCTGAATAGTGCATTGTGTGCGAGGTATTTTTCATATGGGAAGCATCACAGAGCACTGATGCAATGAGTCTTATTCTCACTAAAACTTCCTCACAAATTTGTGATGTTATGTTTGTTTTCTTTGAAGACAATAATCTTTAGTGAAAGGGAAGGACTAAAACTAGCAGTATTCCAGGAAGATTCATGATAATGTGGTTTATATTATTAGTTA
>NW_005301532.1:0-702 GCF_000412655.1 Myotis brandtii
CACATGGGCTGGGAGGCCTGGGTAGCCAGGAAGCCCAGACTGCCTGGTGGGAGAGGGCCTAACACCTTATCTAGACCTAACTTTGGGCCTCCCTCACTATTTCTCATTGTGTAATTTGGACCCAGGCCCATCTATATGCCTCATCCTTATTCCAGTTTGGAATAAATTAACTTTATGCAATACTGTCTTCATAGCTCAGTGAGGCTGGGGTTTTGTTACTCCAGGCAGACAGCAAGGCTCCTAAGAAGCAGTCAGCCAAGAGACAGCAATAATAATGGCCATGAGAACAACCCTTATATCTGAATAGTGCTTTATACCATGTAAGGCACTTCCACAGGATCTCACCCCGTCCTCACGTCAAGCCTGTCCCGGGAAGTCAGGCAGGGACAATCATCTCCATTGTTTTAGGCAAAAAGCAGTTAATGTATATTGGACACCAAACCGTAACGTGGGGCACAGAGAATTTTTAGTTCCTTTTTGCCCATCTATATTTTTGAAATTTCTAATAATGTAAGCACATAAGAATTGTAGGATCTTATTTTGTTTGGTTGGTTTTTATTATTTTAAAAAGCCACAGAGAGTAGGAAATTCAGCCATCGGTGAAGCTGAAATGTCTACAGTGCACAGAGCACTTACATGTTCTTACTGTGGCAGACAAAATCCTCCTGAACACACAGGACATCCACCCATTCATTCCCTTCT